>NC_140990.1:48769651-48850979 GCF_052327205.1 Somniosus microcephalus
CGGCTCTCTCTTCCCCCCCGGCTCTCTCTTTCCCCCTGGCTCTCTCTTCCCCCCCCCCCCCGGCTCTCTCTTCCCCCCCGGCTCTCTCTTCCCCCCCGGGCTCTCTCTTCCCCCCCGGCTCTCTCTTCCCCCCCGGCTCTCTCTTCCCCCCTGGCTCTCTCTTCCCCCACGGCTCTTCCTTCCCCCCAGGGCTCTCTCTTCCCCCAGGGCTCTCTCTTCCCCATGGCTCTCTCTTCCCCACGGCTCTCTCTTCCCCATGGCTCTCTCTTCCCCCACGGCTCTCTCTTCCCCCCCATGGCTCTCTCTTCCCCCCCACTCGTGCTCTCTCTTCCCCCCCACTCGCGTGCTCTCCTCCTTCCCCCCCCACTCGCGCTCCTCTCTTCCCCCCCACTCGCGCTCTCTCTTCCCCCCACTCGCGCTCACTTTCCCCCACTCGCACTCTCTCTTCCCCCCCACTCACGCTCTCTCTTCCCCCCCACTCGCGCTCTCTCTCCCCCCCCACTCGCGCTCTCTCTCCCTCCCCCCCCCCTCTCTCTCTCTTCCAACAACAACATGCCCTCTGTAATAATAATAAATAACTTCCGGATGAACTTATGTGCACATCACTTCCTGTGAACTGTGAACTGTGAACTCTGTGCATACATCACTTCCTGTGCATACGTCACTTCCTGTGTTTGGGCTAGTATAAATACTGAACTGCTCAGTATGGTAAAAGTGCTTCTCCTGGAGGCATGGTGAAGACCACTCTTGTATATAGTATAATTATAAGTTGCTTAAAGCTTACTTTAAAGTTCCTTGATATGTGAGACTCCTTTTTTACATCAATTTAAGCAACTTAATATTTACACTCACAAATACTAGACCTTCGGACAAACTCGGAGTTAAGGATCCAGGGAACCACCCATCATGGAAAACATCCTTAACCTACTCGTCTGGACTTGGACCCAAACGCACCAGCAGCTGGCAGGGTATGGAAGCATTGGTACCGTACTTTTGAGAATGTTCTTGATGAATGTAAAGTGAATGCTTCTACTAAACTGAGGATACTTATCAACTATGTGACCCCAACAGTGTTTGAATATGTTGATGAATGGGATAATTACGATGAGGTGATCCGGGCACTTAAAAAACTATATGCCAAGACCGCAAATGAGGTCTATGCTAGATATCTACTGGCCACAGCCCAACAAGGGCCAGGGGAATCGATTAACGAATTCCTTCAAGAACTTCGCAGGCTCAGCATAGATTGTAACTTTCAGGCAGCCTCGGCTGAGCTGTACCGCGAAGAAATGATTCGTGATGCTTTCATCTGCGGGATTGCCTCTCCATTTATACGCCAGCATCTACTAGAAAGTAAAACACTTGAGCTACAAAAGGCTTTTGACCTGGCTTGTTCTCTGGATTTGGCAAAGAAAAATGCAGACCTCTATCAGCTGCCCAGATCTCGATCTGCTGCTGTAACTGCAACAGACAATTCAAGTGGCCTCAGGTGAACCCTATCATGGAGGAATCTAATCCTGATTATACTTCTGATAAAGAAGAGGAGGATGACCCCACTTTAGCAGCCTCTTGGCAATCTAGGAAGGAATGCTTCTTTTGTGGAGATTCTTTTCACCCTAGGAAATTCTGCCTGCTCGCAATGCGATCTGCAGTCATTGCGATAAAAAGGGACACTTTGCCAAAAGTTTGCCAATCAAGAGCTCCTACGAGGGCCTATCCAGCTAAGGCCTACCGAACTGCCCCAATTAGGGCCTATCAAGATGCTCCGGCTAGGACCTATCAAGCTTCCTCTCGAGCTCTCTCCCGAAGAAGCACACCTAGAGTTTCAGCCACTCTCTGTGCAACCACACAAATTACAGCTGCTTGCCCACAGAACCTGTTTCATGCAGCTACAAAAGTTTCAATTAATGGGCATACCTTAGATGCCTTAATTGACTCAGGAAGTACTGATAGTTTCATTAGAGAACAGATTGTTGCGAAATTGAAACTACATATCTTCCCATCGGACCAGGCAATTGCGATGGCTCAGTCATCACTTAATACCAGAATCTCCGGCTTTTGTATTATTGATATGACACTTAATGGTCGCATGTATCCCTCCACCCGACTTTCGGTGCTCAAGGACTTATGTAGTGATCTCATCTTAGGGCTGGATTTTCAAAAATAGCATAAGAAACTCACCATTGAGTTCGGCGGATCCAAACCTGGACTTACTATTTCTAATATACTGTCTAAATTACCGTTTTGTGCATTATCAGCAGCTTCACTTGATGAACCCTCATTATTTGCCAGTATTCCTCCTCGATGCAAACCAATAATAACGAAATTGCGGTGCTTTAGTCAGGAAGACCAATCTTTTATTGAGGCTGAAATCTCTCGACTTTTAGCAGAGGATATCATCGAACCATGTTCGTCGCCCTGGCGGGCTCAAGTCATCATCATCAAGAACCCTCTAAAACCTCACAAAGAACGACTATGCATTGATTATTCGCAAGCCATCAATCAATATACTGACTTGGACACCTACCCATTGCCACGCATTGATGATATGGTTAATAAACTGGCCGAATACAAAGTGTTCTCAACTTACGATTTAAAAAGTGCCTATCATCAGGTACCCTTGAAGGTCTCAGATAAGCAGTACACGGCCTTTGAGGCTAATGGACGGCTGTACCAATTTCGTCACCTCCCATTCGTGGTTACTAATGGAGTGGCTGTCTTCCAATGGGCAATGGATGGCCTGGTTAAGCAGGATAACTTAAGGGACACTTTTCCCTATCTTGATAACATTACTATTGCAGGTCACGATCAACAGGAACACGACGCCAACCTCCAAAAATTTCGGGATGCCCTCCATCACCGTAACATAACTTTGAATGAATCTAAATCTGTTGAGTCGCAACCGACCATCAACATCCTTGGCTACTGCGTAGGCAATGGTATCATTAAGCCAGACCCAGAAAGACTTCGCCCGCTCCAAGAGCTCCCGTCACCTAAGAATCCGGCTTCTTTACATCGGGCTCTCGGTCTGTTTGCATACTACACTAAATGGATTCCTCATTTTTCAGACAAAATCCAACCCTTGCTGCATGCTAGATCATTTCCATTGGAAACAGCGGCTGTTGCAGCCTTTAACCTTCTCAAAAAACAGTTGGAGAAAGCGGCTCTTCACTCCATCGATGAGAATCTCCCTTTCATAGCCGAATGTGATGCCTCGGAGGTGGCGATCTCGGCTACTCTAAATCAGGAAGGTCGTCCTGTAGCATTTATGTCCAGGACCTTACAAGGTGCCGAGCTACATTATCCTCCAGTTGAGAAGGAAGCCACAGCCATCATAGAGGTGGTATGGAAGTGGAACCATTTCCTAGCTCGCCAGCACTTTACTTTAATCACGGACCAGCGATCAGTCGCCTTCATGCTCGATAATCGAAAACGAACCAAAATTAAGAATAATAAAATACAGCTTTGGAGGATGGAACTGGCCTCTTTTGGCTACACCATTCACTATCGACCTGGCAAGGAGAATGTGGCCCCGGATACCCTCACACGAGCATTCTGCTCCACTATGTCATCCTCTACTCTCATAGATGTCCATAATGGATTGTGCCATCCTGGCGTTACGCGCATGCTACATTTCGTACGATCACGGAATCTCCCTTTTTCTACTGGAGATGTAAAGAAAATGTGCTCAGAATGCTGGCTTTGTGCAGAATTAAAACCTCAGTTCTTCCGCCCCTCAGATGGTATGCTCATACACGCAACCCAACCGATGCAATGACTTAGCATCGATTTTAAGGGCCCAGTGCCCTCTTCAACTCGGAACACATATTTGCTCACCATGATTGATGAATATTCACATTTTCCGTTTGCCTTCCCCTGCTCCAATATGCTGGCATCCACAGTAATCTGCTGCCTTGAGCAGGTATTTTCTCTCTGTGGCATGGCGGCTTACATTCACTCGGATCGGGGTCCATCCTTTATGTCAAGGGAACTCAAAGACTACCACTCAGAACGGGGAATTGCTACAAGCAAAACGACGCCATATCATCCCATCGGAAATGGGCAGGTAGAGAGGTATAACGGTATCATCTGGAATTCCGTACATCTTGCTTTAAGATCTCGGGGCCTACCAAACCAGCAATGGGAAGCAGTGCTTCCGGATGCATTGCACTCTATACGGTCCCTTCTTTCTACAGCCACAAATACTACACCTCATGAGCGGTTCTTTGGATTCCAGCGTCACTCATCTTATGGGACATCCCTCCCATCATGGCTAACTACTCCTGGACCTGTACTACTCCGAAGGTACGTTCGGACGTCTAAAAATGACCCTCTCGTAGACGAGGTCGAACTAACCGATGCCAACCCCACCTATGCATACATACGATATCCCGACGGCCGAGAATCTACCGTATCATTACGGGATCTGGCTCCCTGCCCACCAGGACCTAGTGGGACATCGAGTGATGGTATTTTACTAGGAGCCTCTTGGAACCTACCGGGTACCCCTCTCCAGGATCCTGATCTGACACCAACTAGCTTGGTGCCGGTAGAACCCCGTACTCAAAGTTGCGACCCTCCCAGTACCGCGCACCAAAGTACTGATCCGCCACAGACCAGCTCTGCACCTCCCTCTGAACAGAGACAGACCAACTCTGCACCTATTGGGGCTCGTACACGAAGCCATGATCTCCCCGACCCTTCACAGGGTAATCCAGGCCACACAGACTCTGACCAATGGCCAACAGCATGTAAGCGGACCAGAGACCCTCTACGACAGGAACCCAAATGGGTGCAACTCTTCCTCGTTCGGCGGCTGCGGAATAAAAGGAAGACCACAGCCTTCTAATCTCGCAGGAGGGAAGAATGTAATAATAATAAATAACTTCCGGATGAAGTTACGTGCACATCACTTCCTGTGAACTGTGAACTGTGAACTCTGTGCATACATCACTTCCTGTGCATACGTCACTTCCTGTGTTTGGACTGGTATAAATACTGAACTGCTCAGTATGGTAAAAGGGCTTCTCCTAGAGGCATGGTGAAGACCGCTCTTGTATATAGTATAATTATAAGTTGCTTAAAGCTTACTTTAAAGTTCCTTGATGTGTGAGACTCCTTTTTTACATCACCCTCAAAAAAGCCTCAGCACCGCCGGGCACCCCCAGCTAGTCTATATATATAAAAGACCTCTTCTGTCTGTCTGTCTGTCTGTCCGTTCTCCATACGTTCGAAAGTTATAGAGCGTACCTACACGCACATCACATCAAAAGAAAGCTTACGATTACGGACCGGTCATAGGCATACTTACTTTCCCGTCAGACAAAAATCATGCCCACGATATCCAAAAAACGTTCAAAATTCCACTCATTAAATGGGAAAAGTTCCACTCATTTGCTCATTAGCATTGAGTGACGTGAAGGTTGACCAATCGTGCGGTCGAGCGACCTGACAGTTGACCGATGGTTGACCAATCGCTGCGTCGCGGGGGCGGGTTCATTGCACGTGCGGACGGGCCATCCTACAGTTGAGTGTTGAGTGACTTGACGATTGACCAATCCTACCCTTCGGTGACCTGACGGTCGACCAATCGGCGCGTGTGTGGGCGGGCCTTATCGTTCTGATCCGAGGTGAGTGGCCGCCATCTTGATTCTTCACCATCTTTTTCCCACACTTTCTGTGTGTTAGGGAACTAAGGAAAATAACAATTTATTTGAGTTTAAATTGTATTTAGCAACAGTAGGAAATGAAGTGATCCCCTGCCCTTCGCCAGGAGGCTCGCCTACTCTGACGGCCGTTTCGAGCGGCTGTGCCGGCGCCAGGCGTGGCCTAGCAATGCGGGAAGTCTGGGCCTTGAGTTGCGGGCCATGCCGGGAGCCGCCGTGCACAAAACTTCCCCGTGGCATCAACAGCCCCGCCCCAGAGCCCGACCCAAAGCCACCAGGTCACCGGCCGCGGTGGGCCGTGCCAGGAGCTGCCGCGCACAAAACTTCCCCGCGGCGTCAACAGCCCCGCCCCAGAGCCTGACCCAAAGCCACCAGGTCACCGGCCGGGGCGGGCCGTGCCGGGAGCTGCCACGCACAAAACCTCCCCGCAGCATCAAAAGCCCTGCCCCAGAGCCCGACCCAAAGCCATCAGGTGAGCGGCCGCGGTGGCCCAGTCTCTCTCTCTCTCTCTCACACTCCCAATCTCTCTCTCTCACACTCCCAATCTCTCTCTCACACTCCCAATCCCAATCTCTCTCTCTCACACTCCCAATCTCTCTCTCTCACACTCCCAATCGCTCTCTCACACTCCCAATCCCAATCTCTCTCTCTCACACTCCCAATCTCTCTCTCCCTCTCACACTCCCAATCTCTCTCTCTCTCTCACACTCCCAATCTCTCTCTCTCACACTCCCAATCTCTCTCTCTCTCACACTCCCAATCTCTCTCTCTCTCACACTCCCAATCTCTCTCTCTCACTCCCAGTCTTTCTCTCTCACACTCCCAATCTCGCTCTCTCACTCCCAATCTCTCTCTCACACTCCCAATATCTCTCTAACACTCCCAATCTCTCTCTCTCACTCCCAGTCTCTCTCTCTCTCACACTACCAATCTCTCTCTCTCTCACACTCCCAATCTCTCTCTCTCACACTCCCAATCTCTCTCTCTCTCTCACACTCCCAATCTCTCTCTCTCTCTCACACTCCCAATCTCTCTCTCTCTCACACTCCCAATCTCTCTCTCTCTCTCTCACACTCCCAATCTCTCTCTCCCACACTCCCAATCTCCCTCTCTCTCACTCCCAGTCTCACTCTCTCACACTCCCAATCTCTCTCTCTCTCACACTCCCAATCTCTCTCTCACTCTCCCAATTTCTCTCTCTCACTCCCAATCTCTCTCTCACTCTCACACTCCCAGTCTCTCTCTCTCTCTCACACTCCCCATCTCTCTCTCTCACTCCCAGTCTCTCTCTCTCACACTCCCAATCTCTATCTCACACTCCCTATCTCTCTCTCACACTCCCAGTCTCTCTCTCTCTCACACACTCCCAATCTCGCTCTCTCACACTCCCAATCTCTCTCTCTCTCTCTCACTCCCAATCTCTCTCTCACACTCCCAATCTCTCTCTCTCTCTCTCACTCCCAATCTCTCTCTCTCTCACACTCCCAATCTCTCTCTCTGACACTCCCAATCTCTCTCGCTCTCACACTCCCAATCTCTCTCTCTGACACTCCCAATCTCTCTCTCTCTCTCACACTCGCAATCTCTCTCTCTCACACTCCCAATCAATTCAATTCAATTCAATTCAATTCAAATGCTTTATTGGCATGAAAGTTTACAGGGAACCATATTGCCAAAGCTTACATAACAAAATGTACAGTTTTCCAACTTTCTGTAGGTGTCATCAATTTTGACCTTCGTTGGGTACATACAATATTAATTTAAACAATATTAATTTAAACAGTCGTTGAACATCGTTGGGTGCATTCAGTATTAATTTTAAACAGTCCTCAGGTTGTGACATGTTGTTACATATTTGGCACCAAGGTATGGTCTGTCTCCTTCTCCCAGGACTAATCTTAATTTTGACAGGTCATCCAATTCTTTGAAATCTGGGGTTGTTTGGCTGAGCTTGTCAAATAATATGTTTCTTGTTGTGTTGAATTTTTTGCATTTTAGGAGGAAATGCATCTCTGTCTCCACCTCGCCGGCCAGACATTGATCACATATTCTATTCTCTCTAGGCTGCCAGGATTTCTTGTATCTTCCTTTTTCAATTGCCAGTTGGTGGTCGCTTGGTTTGTACCTGGTGAGGGTCTGTCTCTGTTTTGTGTCTCTGATGGTCGAGAGATAGTCTGCCAGTTTATATTCTCTTTTTAGGGCCCGGTAACATTCTAATCTGCTTTGGCTTTTGGTTATTTTGTTCCAATGTTCCAGGTAGGTTTCTTTGCATTGTTTAATGATTTGGTTCACTCGGATTGGTGTTTGGACGGCAGTGTTGGTCTGGGACTGGTCAGGGTCCGGCTGAGTAGGAGCACTTAGTTTCAGTAGCAGCTGACTCAGGGGACTCTTTTCTGGGTTTAGCTCTTGGGTCTGGAAGGCTTTAAAATGAAGGGTGTCTGGGGAGCTAGATTTGAGGTGATTTAGGAAGTTTAGTGCTCGTTTTTGGATGTTTATTATCAGTGGGTATCTGCCTAGTTCAGCTCTGCATGCATTTGTTGGTGTTTTCCTTTGGGTGCGAAGAATGCTTTGGCAAAATTCTGCATGTAGGGCTTCTATTGCGTGTTTTTCCCATTTAGTGTAGCTATGGTGATTGAGTGGGCCCCATACTTCACTACCATACAGCGCAATGGGCAGGATTATGCTGTCAAATATTTTGAGCCAGATTTTGATTGGGATTTGGATGTTGTAGAATTTTCTTTTTATTGCATATAGGGCTCTTTGGGCTTTTTCTTTTAGTGCATTCACTGCTATGCTGAAGCTCCCTGATGCTGTAATGGTTAGACCAAGGTAAGTGTAGCTCATAGTGTGTCCTATGATGGTATCACTGAGAGTAAACTGGTATTTGTTTTCCTGACACCTGGGCCTTTTTTGAAAAATCATGATGTTGGTTTTCTTTAGATTTACTGTTAGAGCCCAGTTTTGGCAGTATTTGTCGAGTAGGTCTAGTTGTTGCTGTAATCCCTGTTCTGTGGGAGACAGCAGAACCAGGTCATCCGCATAGAACAGGGATTTCACTTCTCCATCCAGGAGACAGAGACCCGGTGACTCGCTTTGCTCCAGCATGTCTGCTAATTCATTTATGTATATGTTGAACAGGGTCGGGCTCAAATTGCAGCCCTGCCGGATGCCTCTTCTCTGAGTGAAGAAACCGGTGCGTTTGTCTCCAATTTTGACACCGCATTTATTTTTCAGATACATCGATTTAATAAGGTCATAGACTTTGCCCCCTATTCCACACTGAAGAAGTTTATAATAGAGCCCTTCGTGCCAGATAGAGTCAAAGGCTTTCTTGAAGTCAATGAAACAAGCGAATATTTTCCCATTTTTTGTTTGGTGTATATGTTTTTCAATGAGAGTGTGAAGGGTATAGATATGGTCGGTGGTGTGGTGTTTTGGAAGAAAGCCTATTTGATTTTTTCAAAGGATATTATGTTTGTTAAGAAAATCCAGTAATCTACTATTTAGAATACTGCAGAATAACTTCCCTAGACAACTGTTGACACAGATGCCGCGGTAGTTATTTGGGTCTGATTTGTTTCCACTTTTATATATGGGAGAGATGAGTCCTTGGCACCAGATATCGGGAAAACAGCCTGAACGTAATATGATGTTGAATAACTTGAGTACAGCACCCTGCATCTCCATATTGCTGAACTTGAGCATTTCATTTTTGATGTTGTCTGGACCACAGGCTTTCTTTAGGTGGAGAGATTTCGTTTTTGTGGCCAATTCTTTCCATGTGATTGGGGAGTCCAGAGGGTTTTGGTTGTCTTTAATTGTTGCTTCTAACGTGTGGAGTTTTTCTGTGACATGATGTTGACTTGGGTTTGTTTCGTTTATTGGGATGTCTTTGTAGAGGTTTTCAAAATGTGTTCTCCAGATGTCGCCATCTTGGATTGGTAATGCTTGCAATTGTGTTGTACTCAGGTTATTCCACATATCCCAGAATTGATTTGGATTAATGGAGTTTTCAATTTCTTCGAGTATTTTGTGGGTATAATTTTGTGTTTTGTTCCTAATGGTGTGTTTATATCTTTTGAGGGTCTCATTGTATCTAATACATAGGTCTGGATTGTTTGGTTGGCGATGCTTTTGGTTTGATATTTTTCTCAGGTCTTTTCTGGCATTTTTGCATTCGTGGTCAAACCATTTCTCATTTTTATTTTGTCTTTTGTAACGTTTCCTCTTCTGTTTCACAAGGTCGGCTTTTACAGCTGCCTCATGGAAGATCATATTTATATCATCTATGGCCATGTTTACACCATCTCTGGTGATCTCATATAGATTTTCTTTAAATTTTGATATTTTACTTGTGAGATCAGGTGAATTTAGTGCTGTGATGAATTTATCTCCACTGTCTGGGGCCCATCTGTATGCCTGGTTTATTTTATGGAGCTTACTGGGTTCCATTTTTGTGTCTGTAGTTTGGGCAGAAAGTTTAAGGTACACATTTATTTGGTTATGGTCTGAGAGGGGGGATTGCTGCCTGACAGTGAATGCGTTGATATTGCAGGGGTCCAGGCCAGTGATTGTATAATCCACCACACTAGACCCAAGAGTTGAGGAATATGTGAGTCTCCCTAAGGAGTCCCCTCTGAACCTACCGTTAACTATGTACAGGCCTAAGGCTCGGCAGAGTTGCACTACCTCCCTACCGCTTTTATTTATTTCACAGTCAAGGTTGTTCCGATTTGCAATGGCTGGTGTGACATATAAAGGGGTCTGGCCAAACACATGGTTGTTGCCCTGTGTGTCTAAGAAGTCAGGTTCACATCCGGTCCTTGCATTTAGGTCCCCACATAGTAGCACCTTTCCTTTGGCCTGGAAATGGCTGATTTCCATGTGGAGAGTATCAAATAACTCCTCTTCAAAATATGGCGATTCTATTGGAGGTACGTAGATCGCACATAAGTAGACATCTTTTTTTGTTATTCCTATATTTTTATCTAATTTTAGCCATACATGTGATTTTCCCTGTTTTATCGGTGAGATGTGTTTGTCCAGTTCTCCTTTATACCACACCAAGATTCCCCCGGAGGTTCTGCCCTTGCGTGTCTTAGTGTTCTTTACTGAGGGCACAATGATTTCATGGTACATTGGAGGACAGTGGGTGGGCACGTCCTTTTGGCACCATGTTTCTGTTTACACAATTATATCAATGTCTTTTATAGCTTTTAGGAATTCAGGGTCTGTACTCTTCATCCCAAAAGTTGAGGAGCGGAGACCCTGGATATTCCAGCAGCTTATGTGGAAAGAACGCATTTATATAGTTAAAAAAAAAACGAAATAAAATGGACCTATTTTGTGGGACGAGTGTGAAAACACTAGTTTCTATAATGCTAAATGACGATTTAGTATAAATTTCATGAGGCATGCACATACTGCTATCTAATAATAGTAATAGTAATGATAAAATAACAATAGTAATAATTTAGTGCATTTATCTCCGGCTTTCCATCAGGGTGCTTATCATCGTCCTGATCTTTCTCAGTTCTTGGTCTACAGTCTGTGGTCTAGAGTGGGGTCTGGGGTCAGGTACAAAAGCACGGTTCTGTTGTTGGTTTTGTATAGGGGGGTGGGGGACAGTGGTGGTCCTGTTTGGGTTAGGGCTCCCAATGGTAGAGGGGGTGGGAGGGGTGCGTCATTTGGCAGTGTTTATGAGTTTTTTTGCGAAGATCCACATCCGCTGTTTGAGTAGATGTATTTCGTCATAGAGGTCCCTTGTGTTGATGTTTGGGTGATGGGCCAGGTAGACGTTGGGGAGGGCAGTACATCTCGTGTCGATCTCCCTGTTGGTGTTGTGGATTACATAGGCTGGGGTGTCCTTTCTGGGCAGTAGTGTGGAGATCACGATCCGCGCCTCGGGGAATTCCCTGCTGGCCTTTTCTGCCATCCTGCTCACTGCCCTAGCAGTGTCTTCCTGTAGGGTGCGTAGGTCGTTTGTGCCTGTGAGGATCACAAGCCATTTGGGGCTTCCAAGGGATTCTTTGTTCAGGATCTTCATTGCATGGCCTGTGTTGCTGCACCATTTTTTCAGGACTTGATGACCTGGGAACATCCTCTGGGGGTCCAAAAACTTCCCGTTGGAGTCAGTCAGCAGGACCGCCTGAGGGGCAGGCTTTTCAGATTGCCAATCTCTCTCTCACACTCCCAATCTCTCTCTCTCTCTCACTCCCAATCTCTCTCTCTCTCTCACTCCCAGTCTCTCTCTCTCACGCTCCCAATCTCTCTCTCTCTCACACTCCCAATCTCTCTCTCTCACACTCCCAATCTCTCTCTCTCTCTCACACTCCCAATCTCTCTCTCTCTCACACGCCCCATCTCTTTCTCTCTCACACTCCCAGTCTCTCTCACTCACACACTCCCAGTCTCTCTCTCTCACACTCCCAATTTCTCTCTCTCTCACTCCCAATCTCTCTCTCTCTCACACTCCCCGTCTCTCTCTCTCACACTCCCAGTCTCTCTCACTCACACACTCCCAGTCTCTCTCTCTCACACTCCCAATCTCTCTCTCTCTCACTCCCAATCTCTCTCTCTCTCTCACTCCCAATCTCTCTCTCTCACACTCCCAATCTCTCTCTCTCTCTCACTCCCAATCTCTCTCTCTCTCACACTCCCAATCTCTCTTTCTCACACTCCCAATCTCTCTCTCTCTCACACTCCCAATCTTTGTCTCTCTCACTCCCAGTCTCTCTCTCTCACACTCCCAATCTCTCTCTCTCTCACACTCCCAATCTCTCTCTCACACTCCCAGTCTCTCTCTCTCACACACTCCCAGTCTCTGTCTCTCACACTCCCAATCTCTCTCTCTCACACTCCCAATCTCTCTCTCTCTCACACTCCAAATCTCTCTGTCTGACACTCCCAATCTCTCTCTCTCTCACACTCCCAATCTCTCTCTCTGACACTCCCAATCTCTCTCTCTCTCACACACTCCCAATCTCTCTCTCTCTCACTCCCAATCTCTCTCTCTCTCACACTCCCAATCTCTCTCTCACATTCCCAATCTCTCTCTCTCTCACACTCCCAATCTCTCTCTCTCTCTCACGCCCAGTCTCTCTCTCTCTCACACTCCCAATCTCTCTCTCTCACACTCCCAATCTCTCCCTCTCTCACGCTCCCAATCTCTCTCTCTCTCACACTCCCAATCTCTCCCTCTCTCACACTCCCAATCAATTCAATTCAATTCAATTCAAATCGCTTTATTGGCATGACAAGTTACATCTTATGTTGCCAAAGCATCGAAAAACATTCATGTTTGTACACAAAAATACAGATCTATCCATACAGTGTATAAACAGTTATATCCCTGAGTGTATAAATATATTTTCATATAATTTATATATACTCTTTTCGTATATTTAGTGGTTGTCCCTCTGTTTATGGCAAGCTGTAACATAGTGTGCCGCTAGTGTTACACAATTTCTCTCTTTCCCTAGTATGTATGGGAGTTTTTGGTCATCATTCAAATTTCTGAATTCCGGGCATATTTTTGTGAATTTCGGGTAGAAATTCTCCCATATGCCCTCATATTTTCTACAAGCTGTGAGGAAGTGCATCTCTGTCTCCACCACTCCCTGACTGCAGTGAGAGCATATCCTGTCCTCTCTTGGTAGCTGGGTCTGCCTGTGTCTACCTTTTTCGATCACCAGGCTATGTTCACTAAGTCTGTACATTGTCAAGGTTTTTCTCAGTTTGCTATCCTTTACGATGGTCAGGTAATCAGCCATGTTGTATTGTCTGTTTACGGCCAAGTAGCAATTGAGTTTGCTTTGGGTTTTTGTTGTTTCTGCCCAATATTACA
Source organism: Somniosus microcephalus (assembly GCF_052327205.1). Taxonomy (NCBI): domain Eukaryota; kingdom Metazoa; phylum Chordata; class Chondrichthyes; order Squaliformes; family Somniosidae; genus Somniosus; species Somniosus microcephalus. The sequence goes on from NC_140990.1 coordinate 48,783,164, forward strand.
GATATTTTTCCTTTCGCTTAGCGACGATTGTGTTGGGTCGAATTCTTTGTGTTACGCTGTCACTGTCCTGGGGCTGGTTATTGTTAGTAGTGTTAGTAGTTACTTCACTGAGTCCCAGGACTAGTTGACTGAGGGTATTCTTCTTTATGGTCCTCTCTTGGCATTTCAGGGCTTCGTAATGATAGCATTGGGGGTTGCTCATTTCTAGGTGTTTCCAAAATTTGGTGGCTCTTTTTTGGATAGTGATTATTAATGGATATTGGCCTAGTTCTGCCCTGCATGCATTGTTTACGGTTTTCCTTTGAGTCCGGAGGATACTTTTACAGAATTCTGCATGTAGGATCTCAATTGGGTATTTGTCCCATTTTGCAAATTCTTGTTGTGTTAGCTGTCCCCACACCTCACTGCAATAGAGTGCAATTTGTTTAATTACTGATTTGAAAATTTTGAGCCAAATGCTAATTGGGATTTCTATTTAGATTGATTTTTTAATGGCATAGAAAGCCCTTCTTGCTTTCTCTTTCAGTTCATTCACAGCCAGTTTGAAATTTCGCATAGAACTGATTTTTAAGCCCAAGTATGTGTAGTTAGTGATTTGTTCAATTTTGGTTGTTCCTAGTGTGAAATTTATTTTGGGTCACTGATGTCTGGATCTTTGCTGGAACACAAGGACTTTGGTTTTTTGGGGATTTATTGTCAGGGCCCAAGTCTGGCAGTACGACTCCAGCAGATCCAGGTTCTGCTGTAGACCCTCCTTAGTTGGTGACAGCAGAACCAGGTCGTCTGCATAGAGGAGGAATTTAACCTTGGATTCATATAGGGTGAGGCCGGGTGCTGTAGATTGTTCAAGTAGTTTTGCCAATTCATTTATGTAAATATTAAAGAGTGTCGGTGAGATTGGCGAGCCCTGCATCACCCCCCGCCCCTGTGTGAAGTATTTTGTTTGTTTGTCTCCAATTTTAACTGCACATTTGTTGTTTGTATACATTGATTTAATTACATCATATGTTTCTCCCCCTACCCCGCTTTCGATAAGTTTCAGGAATAAACCATCGTGCCAGATGGAATCCAAAGCCTTCTGGAAATCTATAAAGCATGCGTAGATTTTGCTTTTGTTTTGATGAACGTGTTTGTCAATTAGGGTCTGTAGGGTGAAGATATGATCTGATGTTCTATAGTTTGGCAGGAATCCAATTTGGCTTTTACTCAAGACATTGTGCTCCTCAAGGAAGTTTATAAGTCTTTTGTTTATGATACTACAGAATTCCTTCCCCAGGTTACTGTTTACACAGATGCCTCGATAGTTATTTGGGTCGACTTTGTCCCCACTTTTGTATATGGGCGTTATGAGTCCTTTGTTCCAGATATCAGGGAAGTAACTGACACTCAGAACCAAGTTGAAGAGTTTTAGGATAGCCAGTTTCATTTTATCGTCTGTGTGTTTAATCATCTCGCTTAGTATGACATCTGCCCCACAAGCTTTTCCTGGTCGCAGGTCCTTGAATTTTTCAAAAAGTTCTTTTTCTGTTATTATGGAGTCTAGCGGGTTTTGGTTATCATTTATGGCCATTTCGAGCTTTTCCAGTTTTTTGCATATTTGGTGTTGCTCTGGCATTAGTGTGTTTTTCTGGTATAATTTTCAACGTGGTTTTCCCATGTTTTTCCATTTTGAATGGCCAATTCATCGTGTTGTTTTTGTGTAATGTATTCCAGTTGTCCCAGAAACAATTGGAATCAATGGATTCCTCAATGGAGCTGAGTGTATTCTTAATATATTGCTCTTTTTTGGTTCTGAATGTGTTTCTGTATTGTGTTAGTGTCTGACAATAAGTAAGGCGTCCAATCTCTCTCTCTCTCACACTCCCAGTCTCTCTCTCTCACACTCCCTGTCTCTCTCTCTCACACACTCCCAGTCTCTCTCTCTCACACTCCCAGTCTCTCTCTCACATTCCCAATCTCTCCCATCTTGATTGTTCACGATTTTTTCCCCACACTTTCTGTGTGTTAGGGAACTAAGGAAAATAACAATTTATTTGAGTTATAAATTGTATTTAGCAACAGTAGGAAATGAATTGATCCCCTGCCCTTCGCCCGGAGGCTCGCCTCCTTTGACGGCCATTTCGAGTGGCTGTGCCGGCGTCGGGCATGGCCTAGCAGCCCAGGAAGCCTGGGCCTTGATTTGCGGGCCATTCCGGCAGCCGCCACGCACAAAACTTCCCTGCGGCGTCAACAGCCCCGCCCCAGAGCCCGACCCAAAGCCACCAGGTCACCGGCCGCGGCGGGCCGTGCCGGGAGCTGCCACACACAAAACTTCCCCGTGGCGTCAACAGCCCCGCCCCAGAGCCCGACCCAAAGCCATCTGGTGAGCGGCCGCGGCGGGCCAGTCTCTCTCTCACACTCCCAATCTCTCTCTCACTCCCAATCTCTCTCTCTCTCACACTCCCAATCTCTCTCTCTCACACTCCCAATCTTCCTCTCTCTCTCACATTCCCAACCTCTCTCTCTCTCTCACACTCCCAATTTCTGTCACACTCCCAATCTCTCTCTCTCACATTCCCAATCTCTCTCTCTCACACTCCCAATCTCTCTCACTCTCACACTCCCAATCTCTCTCTCTCACATTCCCAATCTCTCTCTCTCACACTCCCAATCTCTCTCTCTCTCACACTCCCAATCTCTCTCTCACTCCCAATCTCTCTCTCTCTCACACTCCCAATCTCTCTCTCTCACACTCCCAATCTTCCTCTCTCTCTCACATTCCCAACCTCTCTCTCTCTCTCACACTCCCAATTTCTGTCACACTCCCAATCTCTCTCTCTCACATTCCCAATCTCTCTCTCTCACACTCCCAATCTCTCTCACTCTCACACTCCCAATCTCTCTCTCTCACTCCCAATCTCTCTCTCTCACTCCCAGTCTCTCTCTCTCTCACACACTCCCAATCTCTCTCTCTCACACTCCCAATCTCTCTTTCTCACACTCCCAATCTCTCTCTCTCTCACACACCCAATCTCTCTCTCTCACACTCCCAGTCTCTCTCTCTCACACTCCCTATCTCTCTCTCTCTCACACTCCCAATCTCTCTCCCTCTCACACTCCCAGTCTCTCTCTCTCTCACACTCCCAATCTCTCTCTCACAGTCCCAATCTCTCTCTCTCTCACACTCCCAATCGCTCTCTCTCTCTCACATTCCCAATCTCTCTTTCTCTGACTCCCAGTCTCTCTCTCTCTCACACTCCCAGTCTCTCTCTCTCTCACACTCCCAATCTCTCTCTCTCACACTCCCAATCTCTCTCTCTCTCACTCCCAGTCTCTCTCTGACACTCCCAATCTCTCTCTCTCTCACACTCCCAATCTCTCTCTCACACTCCCAATCTCTCTCTCTCACACTCCCAATCTCTCTCTCTCTCTATCCCAGTCTCTCTCTCTCTCACTCCCCGTCTCTCTCTCTCTCACACTCCCAATCTCTCTCTCACACTCCCAAACTCTCTCTCACACTCCCAATCTCTCTCTCTCTCTCACTCCCAGTCTCTCTCTCTCACACTCCCAATCTCTCTGTCTCACAGTCCCAATCTCTCTCTCTCACACTCCCAATCACTCTCTCTCTCACACTCCCAATCTCTCTCTCTCTCACACTCCCAATCTGTCTCTCTCTCTCACACTCCCAATCTCTCTCTCTCTCACACTCCCAATCTCTCTCACTCTCACACTCCCAAACTCTCTCTCTCTCAATTCAAATCGCTTTATTGGCATGATAAGGTACATCTTATGTTGCCAAAGCATCGAAATACATTTATGGTTGAACACATAAACGCAGATCTATTCATACAGTGTGTAAAAAGATATATCCCTGAGTGTACAAATATACATTCGTGTAATTTATATATACTCTTTTCTTAGGTTTACTGGTTGTCCCTCTGTTTATGGCAAGCTGTTACATAGTGTGCCGCTAGTGTTACACAGTTTCTCTCTTCCCCTAGTAGGTATGGGAGTTTTTGGTCGTCATTCACATTTCTGAATTCAGGGCATATTTGTGAGAATTTTTCGTAGAAATTCTCCCCGATGCCCTGATATTTTCCACAAGCTGTGAGGAAGTGCATCTCTGTCTCCACCACTCCCTGACTGCAGTGAGAGCATATCCTGTCCTCTCTTGGGAGCCTGGTCTGCTTGTGTCTGCCTTTTACGATCGCCAGGCTATGTTCACTAAGTCTGTACCTTGTCAAGGTTTTTCTCAGTTTGCTATCCTTTACCATGTTCAGGTAATCAGCCATGTTGTATTGTCTGTTTAGGGCCAAGTAGCAATTGAGTTTGCTTTGGGTTTTTGTTGTTTCTGCCCAATATGACAGGTATTTTTCCATTTGCTTAGTGACAATTGTGTTGGGTCGAATTCTCTGTGCTACGATGTCACTATCCTGGGGCTCGTTATTGTTAGTAGTGTTAGTGGTTGCTTCACTGAGTCCCAGGACTAGTTGACTGAGGGAGTTATTCTTTATGGTCCTCTCTTGGCATTTCAAGGCTTTGTAATGATAGCAGTGGGGGTTGCTCATTTTTAGGTGTTTCCAAAATTTGGTGGCTCTTTTTTGGATAGTAATTGTTAGTGGATATTGGCCTAGTTCTGCCCTGCATGCATTGTTTATGGTTTTCCTTTGATTCCGGAGGATACTTTTACAGAATTCTGCATGTAGGATCTCAATTGGGTGTTTGTCCCATTTTGCAAATTCGTGTTGTGTTAGCGGTCCCCACACCTCACTGCCACAGAGTGCAATTGGTTCAATTACTGATTTGAAAATTTTGAGCCAAATGCTAATTGGGATTTCTATTTGGGTTGATCTTTTAATGGCATAGAAGGCCCTTCCAGCTTTCTCTTTCAGTTCATTCACAGCCAGTTTGAAATTTCCCGTAGAGCTGATTTTTATGCCCAAGTATGTGTAGTTAGTGGTTTGTTCGATTTTAGTTGTTCCTAGTGTGAGTTTTTTTTGGGTCCCTGATGTCTGGATCTTTGATGGAACACAAGGACTTTGGTTTTTTGGGGGTTTATTGTCAGGGCCCAGGTCTGACAGAACGACTCCAGCAGATCCAGGTTCTGCTGTAGACCCTCCTTAGTTGGTGACAGCAGAACCAGGTCGTCTGCATAGAGGAGGAATTTAACCTTGGATTCATATAGGGTGAGGCCGGGTGCTGTAGATTGTTCAAGTAGTTTTGCCAGTTCATTTATGTAAATATTAAAGAGTGTCGGTGAGATTGGCGAGCCCTGCATCACCCCCCGCCCCTGTGGGAAGTATTTTGTTTGTTTGTCTCCAATTTTAACTGCACATTTGTTGTTTGTATACATTGATTTAATTACATCATATGTTTTTCCCCCTACCCCGCTTTCGATAAGTCTCAGGAATAGACCATCGTGCCAGATGGAATCGAAAGCCTTCTGGAAATCTATAAAGCATGCGTAGATTTTGCTTTTGTTTTGATGAACGTTTTTGTCAATTAGGGTCTGTAGGGTGAAGATATGATCTGATGTTCTATAGTTTGGCAGGAATCCAATTTGGCTTTTACTCAAGACATTGTGCTCCTCAAGGAAGTTTATAAGTCTTTTGTTTATGATACAACAGAAAACCTTCCCCAGGTTACTGTTTGCACAGATGCTTCGATAGTTATTTGGGTCAACTTTATCCCCACGTTTGTATATGGGCGTTATGAGTCCTTTGTTCCAGATATCAGGGAAGTAACCGACACTCAGAACCAAGTTGAAGAGTTTCAGTATAGCCAATTTCATTTTACCGTCCGTGTGATTAATCATCTCGCTTAGGATGCCATCTGCACCGCAAGCTTTTCCTGGTCGCAGGTCCATGAGTTTTTCAATTAGCTCTTTTTCAGATATTATGGGGTCTATCGGGTTTTGGTTATCTTTTATGGCAAATTCTAGCTTTGCCAGTTTTTCACATATTTGGTATTGCTCTGGGCTTAGTGTGTTTTTCTGGTATAATTTTTCAAAATGGTTTTCCCATGTGTCTGCGTTTTGAATGGCTAATTCGTCATGTTGTTCTTTGTGTAATGTATTCCAGTTGTCCCAGAAACAATTGGGATCAATGGATTCCTCAATGGAGATGAGTGTATTCTTAATAGACTGCTCTTTCTTGGTTCTGAGTGTGTTTTTGTATTGTGTTAGTGCCTGACAATAAGTAAGGTGTAATTCCTCGTTTTCTGGTTGTCTGTGTTTTTGGTTTGATATTTTTCTGAGGTTTTACCTCATGTTCTGGCAATCGGAGTCACACTCCCAGTCTCTCTCTCTCTCACACTCCCATTCTCTCTCTCTCACACTCCCAGTCTCTCTCTCTCACACTCCCAATCTCTCTCTCACACTCCCAATCTCTCTCTCTCTCACTCCCAATCTCTCACTCTCACACTCCCAGTCTCTCTCTCTCACACACTCCCAGTCTCTCTCTCTCACACTCCCAATCTCTCTCTCTCACACTCCCAATCTCTCTCTCTCACACTCCCAATCTCTCTCTCTCTCACACTCCCAATCACTCTCTCTCTCACACTCCCAAGCTCTCTCTCTCTCTCACACTCCCAATCTCTCTCTCTCTCACTCCCAATCTCTCTCTCACACTCCCAATCTCTCTCTCACACTCCCAATCTCACTCACACTCCCAATCTGTCTCTCTCTCACACTCCCAGTCTCTCTCTCTGACACACTCCCAGTCTCACTCTCTCACGCTCCCAGTCTCTCTCTCTCACTCACTCCCAGTCAGTTCAGTTCAGTTCAGTTCAAATGCTTTATTGGCATGAAAGTTTACAGAGAACCATATTGCCAAAGCTTACATAGCAAAAAGGTACAGTTTTCCAACATTCTGTAGGTGTCAATCGATTTGACATTTGTTGGGTATATACAATATTACTTTTAAACAATATTAATTTTAAACAGTCTTTCTACTTCATTTGGTACGTTCAATATTAATTTTAAACAGTCTTACTTTTAAACAGTCCTCAGGTTGTGACATGTTGTTACATATTTAGCCCCAAGGTATGGTCTGTCTCCTTCTCCTAGGACTAATCTCAATTTTGACAGATCATCCAATTCCTTGAAATCTGGGGTTGTTTGGCTTAGCTTGTTGAATAATATGTTTCTTGATGTGTTGAATTTTTCGCATTTTAGGAGGAAATGCATTTCTGTTTCAACCTCGCCAGCCAGACATTGATCGCATATTCTATTCTCTCTAGGCTGCCAGGATTTCTTGTATCTGCCTTTTTCAATTTCCAGTTGGTGGTCACTTAGTCTGTACCTGGTGAGGGTCTGTCTCTGTTTTGTGTCTCTGATGGTCGTGAGGTAGTCTGCCAGTTTATATTCTCTTTTTAGGGCCCGGTAACATTCTAATCTGCTTTGGCTTTCGGTTATTTTGTTCCAATGTTCCAGGTAGGTTTCTTTGCATTTTTTAATGATTTGGTTCACTCGGATTGGTGTTTGGACGGCTGTGTTGGTCTGGGGCTGGTCAGGGTCCAGCTGAGTACTTAGTTTCAGTAGCAGCTGACTCAGGGGACTCTTTTCTGGGTTTCGCTCTTGGGTCTGAAAGGCTTTGAAATGAAGGGTGTCTGGGGAGCTAGATTTGAGGTGATTTAGGAAGTTTAGTGCTCGTTTTTGGATGTTTATTATCAGTGGGTATCTGCCTAGTTCGGCTCTGCATGCATTTGTTGGCGTTTTTCTTTGGGTGCGAAGGATGCTTCGGCAGAATTCTGCATGTAGGGCTTCTATTGTGTGTTTTTCCCATTTAGTGTAGCTTTGGTGATTTAGCGGGCCCCATACTTTACTACCGTACAGTGCAATGGGCAGGATTATGCTGTCAAAAATTTTGAGCCAGATTTTGATTGGGATTTGGATGTTGTAGAATTTTCTTTTTATTGCATATAGGGCTCTTCGGGCTTTTTCTTTTAGTGCATTCACTGCTATGCTGAAGCTCCCTGATGCTGTAATAGTTAGACCAAGGTAGGTGTAGCTCATAGTGTGTCCTATAGTGGTATCACTGAGGGTAAACTGGTATTTGTTTTCCTGACATCTGGGTCTTTTCTGAAAAATCATGATGTTGGTTTTCTTTAGATTTACTGTTAGAGCCCAATTTTGGCAGTATTTGTCGAGTAGGTCTAGTTGTTGCTGTAATCCCTGTTCTGTGGGAGACAGCAGAACCAGGTCGTCCGCATAGAACAGGGACTTCACTTCTCCATCCAGGAGACGGAGACCTGGTGACTCGCTTTGCTCCAGCATGTCTGCTAATTCATTTATGTATATGTTGAACAGGGTCAGGCTCAAATTGCAGCCCTGCCGGACGCCTCTTCTCTGGGTGAAGAAATCGGTGCGTTTGTCTCCAATTTTGACCCCGCATTTGTTTTTCAGATACATTGATTTAATAAGGTCATAGACTTTGCCCCCTATTCCACACTGAAGAAGTTTATAATAGAGCCCTTCGTGCCATATAGAGTCAAAGGCTTTCTTGAAGTCGATGAAACAGGCGAATATTTTCCCATTTTTTGTTTGGTGTTTATGTTTTTCAATGAGGGTGTGAAGGGTATAGATATGGTCGGCGGTGCGGTGTTTTGGAAGAAAGCCTATTTGGTTTTTTCTGAGGATATTATGTTTGTTAAGAAAATCAAGTAATCTACTATTTAGAATACTGCAGAATAACTTCCCTAGACAACTGTTGACACAGATGCCGCGGTAGTTATTTGGGTCTGATTTGTTTCCACTTTTATATATGGGGGAGATTAGTCCTTGGCACCAGATATCGGGAAAACAGCCTGAGCGTAATATGATGTTGAATAGTTTGAGTATCGCACCCTGCATCTCCATATTGCTGAATTTTGCATTTCATTTTTGATGTTGTCTGGGCCACATGCTTTCTTTAGGTGTAGAGATTTTGTTTTTGTGGCCAGTTCTTTCCATGTGATTGGGGAGTCTAGAGGGTTTTGGTTGTCTTTAATTGTTGCTTCTAATGTGTGGAGTTTTTCTGTGACCTGATGTTGACTTGGGTTTGTTTTGTTTTTTGGGATGCCTTTGTAGAGGTTTTCAAAATGTGTTCTCCAGATGTCGCCATCTTGGATTGGTAATGCTTGCAATTGTGTTGTACTCTCTCTCTCACACTCCCAGTCTCTCTCTCTCACTCCCAATCTCTCTCTCTCTCACACTCCCAATCTCTCTCTCTCTCACACTCCCAATCTCTCTCCCTCTCACACTCCCAATCTCTCTCTCTCTCACACTCCCAATCTCTCTCTCTCCCTCACTCCCAATCGCTCTCTCTCTCTCACTCCCAGTCTCCCTCTCTCTCACACTCCCAATCTCTCTCTCTCTCACACTCCCAATCTCTCTCTCTCTCTCACTCCCAGCCTCTCTCTCTCTCACACTCCCAATCTCTCTCTCTCTCACATTCCCAATCTCTCTCTCTCACAATCCCAATCTCTCTCTCTCACTCCCAGTCTATCTCTCTCACACTCCCAATCTCTCACTCTCTCACACTCCCACTCTCTCTCTCTCTCACACTACCAATCTCTCTCTCTCACACTCCCAATCTCTCTCTCTCTCACACTCCCAGTCTCTCTCTCTCTCACACTCCCAATCTCTCTCTCTCTCACACTCCCAATCTCTCTCTCTCTCTCACTTCCAGTCTCTCTCTCTCTCACACTCCCAATCTCTATCTCTCACACACTCCCAACCTCTCTCTCTCTCACTCCCAATCTCTCTCTCTCTCACTCCCAGTCTCTCTCTCTCATACTCCCAATCTCTCTCTCTCACACACTCCCCATCTCTCTCTCCCTCACACTCCCAATCTCTCTCTCCCTCACACTCCCAATCTCTCTCTCTCACACTCCCAATCTCTCTCTCTCTCACACTCCCAATCTCTCTCTCTCTCACACTCCCAATCTCTCTCTCTCTCTAACTCCCAATCTCTCTCTCTCTCACACATTCCCAGTCTCTCTCTCCCTCACACTCCCAATCTCTCTCTCTCTCACCCTCCCAATCTCTCTCTCTCTCACACTCCCAATCTCTCTGTCTCTCACACTCCCAATCTCTCTCTCTCTCTAAGTCCCAATCTCTCAAATTCAAATTCAAATTCAAATCGCTTTATTGGCATGATAAGGTACATCTTATGTTGCCAAAGCATCAAAATACATTATTGGTTGAACACATAAACGCAGTTCTATTCATACATTGTATAAACAGATATATCCCTGAGTGTATAAATATACATTCGCATTTTTTTATCTATACTCTTTTCTTAGTTTACTGGTTGTCCCTCTGTTCATGGCAAGCTGTAACATAGTGTGCCGCCAGTGTTACACAGCTTCTCTCCTCTCCCAGTAGGTATGGGAGTTTTTGGTTGTCATTCAGATTTCTGAATTCAGGGCATATTTGTGAGAATTTTTGGCAGAAATTCTCCCTGATGCCCTGATATTTTTCACAGGCTGTGAGGAAGTGCATCTCTGTCTCCACTACTCCCTGACTGCAGTGAGAGCATATCCTGTCTTCTCTTGGCAGCCTGGTCTGCCTGTGTCTGCCTTTTTCGATCGCTAGGCTATGTTCGCTAAGTCTGTACCTTGTCAAGGTTCTTCTCAGTTTGTTATCCTTTACCATGGTCAGGTAATCAGCTATGTTGTATTGTCTGTTTAGGGCCAAGTAGCAATTGAGTTTGCTTTGGGTTTTTGTTGTTTCTGCCCAATATGTCAGATATTTTTCCTTTTGCTTAGCGACAATTGTGTTGGGTCGAATTCTTTGTGTTACCCTGTCACTGTCCTGGGGCTGGTTATTGTTAATATTGTTAGTAGTTACTTCGCTGAGTCCCAGGACTAGTTGACTGAGGGTATTCTTCTTTATGGTCAGCTCTTGGCATTTCAGGGCGTCGTAGTGATAGCATTGGGGGCCACTCATTTGAAGGTGATTGCAAAATTTGGTGGCTCTTTTTTGGACAGTGATTATTAATGGATATTGGCCTAGTTCCGCCCTGCATGCATTGTTTACTGTTTTCCATTGAGTCCGGAGGATACTTTTACAGAATTCTGCATGTAGGATCTCAATTGGGTGCTTGTCCCATTTTGCAAATTCTTGTTGTGTTAGCGGTCCCCATACCTCACTACCATAGAGTGCAATTGGTTCAATTACTGATTTGAAAATTTTGAGCCAAATGCTAATTGGGATTTCTATTTCGATTGATTTTTTGATGGCATAGAAAGCCCTTCTTGCTTTCTCTTTCAGTTCATTCACAGCCAGTTTGAAGTTTCCCATAGAACTGATTTTTAACCCCAAGTATGTGTAGTTAGTGGTTTGTTCAATTTTGGTTGTTCCTAGTGTGAAATTTATTTTGGGCCCCTGATGTTTGGATCTTTGCTGAAACACAAGGACGTTGGTTTTTTGGGGATTTATTGTCAGGGCCCAATTCTGGCAGTACGACTCCAGCAGGTCCAGGTTCTGCTGTAGACCCTCCTTAGTTGGTGACAGCAGAACCAGGTCGTCTGCATCGAGGAGGAATTTAACCTTGGATTCATATAGGGTGAGGCCGGGTGCTGTAGATTGTTCAAGTAGTTTTGCCAGTTCATTTATGTAAATATTAAAGAGTGTCGGTGAGATTGGCGAGCCCTGCGTCACCCCCTGCCCCTGTGGAAAGTATTTTGTTTGTTTGTCTCCACTTTTAACTGCACATTTGTTGTTTGTATACATTGATTTAATTACATCATATGTTTTTCCTCCTACCCCGCTTTCGATAAATTTCAGGAATAAACCGTCATGCCAGATGGAGTCGAAAGCCTTCTGGAAATCTATAAAGCATGCGTAGATTTTGCTCTTGTTATTGTGAACGTGTTTGTCAATTAGGGTCTGTAGGGTGAAGATATGATCTGATGTTCTATAGTTTGGCAGGAATCCAATTTGGCTTTTACTCAAGACATTGTGCTCCTCAAGGAAGTTTATAAGTCTTTTGTTTATGATACTACAGAAAACCTTCCCCAGGTTACTGTTTACACAGATGCCTCGATAGTTATTTGGGTCAACTTTATCCCCACGTTTGTATATGGGCGTTATGAGTCCTTTGTTCCAGATATCAGGGAAGTAACCGACACTCAGAGCCAAGTTGAAGAGTTTCAGTATAGCCAATTTCATTTTATCGTCCGTGTGATTAATCATCTCGCTTAGGATGCCATCTGCACCGCAAGCTTTTCCTGGTCGCAGGTCCATGAGTTTTTCAATTAGCTCTTTTTCAGATATTATGGGGTCTATCGGGTTTTGGTTATCTTTTATGGCAAATTCTAGCTTTGCCAGTTTTTCACATATTTGGTATTGCTCTGGGCTTAGTGTGTTTTTCTGGTATAATTTTTCAAAATGGTTTTCCCATGTGTCTGCGTTTTGAATGGCTAAATCTTCATGTTGTTCTTTGTGTAATGTATTCCAGTTGTCCCAGAAACAATTGGGATCAATGGATTCCCCAATGGAGATGAGTGTATTCTTAATAGACTGCTCTTTCTTGGTTCTGAATGTGTTTTTGTATTGTGTTAGTGCCTGACAATAAGTAAGGTGTAATTCCTCGTTTTCTGGTTGTCTGTGTTTTTGGTTTGATATTTTTCTGAGGTTTTTCCTCATGTTCTGGCAATCGGAGTCACACTCCCAGTCTCTCTCTCTCTCACACTCCCATTCTCTCTCTCTCACACTCCCATTCTCTCTCTCTCACACTCCCAGTCTCTCTCTCTCACTCTCCCAATCTCTCTCTCTCTCACACTCCCAGTCTCTCTCTCACTCACTCCCAATCTCTCTCTCTCTCTCACTCCCAATCTCTATCTCTCACACTCCCAATCTCTCTCTCTCTCACTCCCAATCTCTCTCTCTCACACTCCCAGTCTCTCTCTCACCCTCCCAATCTCTCTCTCTCTCACTCCCAATCTCTCTCTCTCACACTCCCAGTCTCTCTCTCTCACACTCCCAATCTCTCTCTCACACTCCCAATCTCTCTCTCTCACTCCCAATCTCGCACTCTCACACTCCCAGTCTCTCTCTCTCACACACTCCCAGTCTCTCTCTCTCACACTCCCATTCTCTCTCTCTCTCACACTCCCAATCACTCTCTCTCTCACACTCCCAGTCTCTCTCTCTCACACTCCCAATCTCTCTCTCTCACACTCCCAATCTCTCTCTCTCACACTCCCAATCTCTCTCTCTCTCACACTCCCAATCACTCTCTCTCTCGCACTCCCAAACTCTCTCTCTCTCACACTCCCAATCACTCTCTCTCTCACACTCCCAGTCTCTCTCTCTCTCACTCCCAATCTCGCACTCTCACACTCCCAGTCTCTCTCTCTCACACACTCCCAGTCTCTCTCTCTCACACTCCCAATCACTCTCTCTCTCACACTCCCAAACTCTCTCTCTCTCTCACACTACCAATCTCTCTCTCTCTCACACTCCCAAACTCTCTCTCTCTCTCACACTCCCAATCTCTCTCTCTCTCACTCCCAATCTCTCTCTCACACTCCCAATCTCTCTCTCACACTCCCAATCTCACTCACACTCCCAATCTGTCTCTCTCTCACACTCCCAATCTCTCTCTCTCTCACACTCCCAATCTCTCTCCCTCTCACACTCCCAATCTCTCTCTCTCTCACACTCCCAATCTCTCTCTCTCACTCACTCCCAATCGCTCTCTCTCTCTCAGTCCCAGTCTCCCTCTCTCTCACACTCCCAATCTCTCTCTCTCACACTCCCAATCTCTCTCTCTCTCACACTCCCAATCTCTCCCTCTCTCAAACTCCCAATCTCTCTCTCTCTCGTACTCCCAATCTCTCTCTCTCTCACACTCCCAATCTCTCTCTCTCTCTCACTCCCAGCCTCTCTCTCTCTCACACTCCCAATCTCTCTCTCTCTCACATTCCCAATCTCTCTCTCTCACAATCCCAATCTCTCTCTCTCACTCCCAGTCTATCTCTCTCACACTCCCAATCTCTCACTCTCTCACACTCCCACTCTCTCTCTCTCTCACACTACCAATCTCTCTCTCTCACACTCCCAATCTCTCTCTCTCTCACACTCCCAGTCTCTCTCTCTCTCACACTCCCAATCTCTCTCTCTCTCACACTCCCAATCTCTCACTCTCTCTCACTCCCAGTCTCTCTCTCTCTCACACTCCCAATCTCTCTCTCTCGCACACTCCCAATCTCTCTGTCTCTCACTCCCATTCTCTCTCTCTCTCACTCCCAGTCTCTCTCTCTCACACTCCCAATCTCTCTCTCTCTCACACTCCCCATCTCTCTCTCCCTCACACTCCCAATCTCTCTCTCCCTCACACTCCCAATCTCTCTCTCTCACACTCCCAATCTCTCTCTCTCAAACACTCCCAATCTCTCTCTCTCTCACACTCCCAATCTCTCTCTCTCTCTAACTCCCAATCTCTCTCTCTCTCATACATTCCCAGTCGCTCTCTCCCTCACACTCCCAATCTCTCTCTCTCTCACACTCCCAATCTCTCTCTCTCTCACACTCCCAATCTCTCTCTCTCTCACACTCCCAATCTCTCTCTCTCTCTCTAACTCCCAATCTCTCAAATTCAAATTCAAATTCAAATCGCTTTATTGGCATGATAAGGTACATCTTATGTTGCCAAAGCATCAAAATACATTATTGGTTGAACACATAAACGCAGTTCTATTCATACATTGTATAAACAGGTATATTCCTGAGTGTATAAATATACATTCGCTTTTTTTTATATATACTCTTTTCTTAGTTTACTGGTTGTCCCTCTGTTCATGGCAAGCTGTGACATAGTGTGCCGCCAGTGTTACACAGCTTCTCTCCTCTCCCAGTAGGTATGGGAGTTTTTGGTTGTCATTCAGATTTCTGAATTCAGGGCATATTTGTGAGAATTTTTGGCAGAAATTCTCCCTGATGCCCTGACATTTTTCGGAGGCTGTGAGGAAGTGCATCTCTGTCTCCACTACTCCCTGACTGCAGTGAGAGCATATCCTGTCTTCTCTTGGCAGCCTGGTCTGCCTGTGTCTGCCTTTTTCGATCGCTAGGCTATGTTCGCTAAGTCTGTACCTTGTCAAGGTTCTTCTCAGTTTGTTATCCTTTACCATGGTCAGGTAATCAGCTATGTTGTATTGTCTGTTTAGGGCCAAGTAGCAATTGAGTTTGCTTTGGGTTTTTGTTGTTTCTGCCCAATATGTCAGATATTTTTCCTTTTGCTTAGCGACAATTGTGTTGGGTCGAATTCTTTGTGTTACCCTCTCACTGTCCTGGGGCTGGTTATTGTTAGTATTGTTAGTAGTTACTTCGCTGAGTCCCAGGACTAGTTGACTGAGGGTATTCTTCTTTATGGTCAGCTCTTGGCATTTCAGGGCGTCGTAGTGATAGCATTGGGGGCTGCTCATTTGAAGGTGATTCCAAAATTTGGTGGCTCTTTTTTGGATAGTGATTATTAATGGATATTGGCCTAGTTCCGCCCTGCATGCATTGTTTACTGTTTTCCTTTGAGTCCGGAGGTTACTTTTACAGAATTCTGCATGTAGGATCTCAATTGGGTGCTTGTCCCATTTTGCAAATTCTTGTTGTGTTAGCGGTCCCCATACCTCACTGCCATAGAGTGCAATTGGTTCAATTACTGATTTGAAAATTTTGAGCCAAATGCTAATTGGGATTTCTATTTGGATTGATTTTTTGATGGCATAGAAAGCCCTTCTTGCTTTCTCTTTCAATTCATTCACAGCCAGTTTGAAGTTTCCTGTAGAACTGATTTTTAAGCCCAAGTATGTGTAGTTAGTGGTTTGTTCAATTTTGGTTGTTCCTAGTGTGAAATTTATTTTGGGCCCCTGATGTTTGGATCTTTGCTGAAACACAAGGACGTTGGTTTTTTGGGGATTTGTTGTCAGAGCCCAAGTCTGGCAGTACGACTCCAGCAGGTCCAGGTTCTGCTGTAGACCCTCCTTAGTTGGTGACAGCAGAACCAGGTCGTCTGCAAAGAGGAGTAATTTAACCTGGGATTCATATAGGGTGAGGCCGGGTGCTGTAGATTGTTCAAGTAGTTTTGCCAATTCATTTATGTAAATATTAAAGAGTGTCGGTGAGATTGGCGAGCCCTGCGTCACCCCCCGCCCCTGTGGAAAGTATTTTGTTTGTTTGTCTCCAATTTTAACTGCACATTTGTTGTTTGTATACATTGATTTAATTACATCATATGTTTTTCCTCCTACCCCGCTTTCGATAAGTTTCAGGAATAAACCGCCATGCCAGATGGAGTCGAAAGCCTTCTGGAAATGTATAAAGCATGCGTAGATTTTGCTCTTGTTATTGTGAACGTGTTTGTCAATTAGGGTCTGTAGGGTGAAGATATGATCTGATGTTCTATAGTTTGGCAGGAATCCAATTTGGCTTTTACTCAAGACATTGTGCTCCTCAAGGAAATTTATAAGTCTTTTGTTTATGATGCTACAGAATACTTTCCCCAGGTTACTGTTTACACAGATGCCTCGATAGTTGTTTGGGTCGATTTTGTCCTCACTTTTGGATGTGGGCGTTATGAGTCCTTTGTTCCAGATACCAGGGAAATAACCGACACTCAGAACCAGGTTGAAGAGTTTTAGGATAGCCAGTTTCATTTTGTCGTCTGTGTGTTTAATCATCTCGTTTAGTATGCCGTCTGTCCCGCAAGCTTTTCCTGGTCGCAGGTCCCTGAGTTTTTCAAAAAGTTTTTTTTCTGTTATTATGGAGCCTAGCGGGTTTTGGTTATCTTTTATGGCCATTTCTAGCTTTTCCAGTTTTTTGCATATTTGATGTTGCTCTGGTCTTAATGTGTTTTTCTGGTATAATTTTTCAAAGTGGTTTACCCATGTGTCCCCATTTTGAATGGCCAATTCGTCGTGTTGTTTTTTGTGTAGTTTATTCAAGTTGTCCCAGAAACAATTGGAATCAATGGATTCCTCCATGGAGCTGAGTGTATTCTTAATATATTGCTCTTTTTTGGTTCTGAGTGTGTTTCTGTATTGTGTTAGTGTCTGACAATAAGTAAGGCGTAATTCCTCGTTTTCTGGATGTCTGTGTTTTTGGTTTGATATTTTTCTAAGTTTTTTCCTCATGTTATGGCAATCTGGGTCAAACCATTTTTCATAGTTTTTTGTTTTGGGTTTGTTCTTGCGAGCTTTCAAGTTTGCACTTGTTGCCAAATTATCAAAAATATTGTTTAGGTTATTTACTGCCCAGTTTATGCCTTCTTTATTGTGAGTGTATATGTTATCCAGAAAGGTGTCCAAGAGAGCTTGAGTTGATGCGTTGCTAATTGTTTTCTGGTATTTTTCCGTGTCGTTTTTGGCCCATCTGTACGATTTTTTGGTGCTGTACAGTTTACTGGGTTGTGTTTCTATGTTGTTTGTTTCTGTCTTTTTGAGATACATAGTAATTTGACTGTGATCTGACAGTGTTGTTTGTGGTTTGACTGTTCATGCTCTGAAAGAGGATGGGTCCAAATCTGTAATCATATACTCTACTGTGCTGCAGCCAAGAGGTGAGCAATAGGTCGATCTTCCTAGGAGGTCTCCTATGAACCTACCATTGACAATGTACAGACCCAGGTTTCGACAGAGCTGTAGTAGCTGTTTTCCGTTGTTATTTGTCTGCTTGTCGCAGTTATGCCTGTATGGAAGGGAAGGGATGTCAAAGTGGTTATTCCCGAATACGTAATTTATTCCCTGATTTTTGGTGAAGTCTAGTTCTTCGCCCATTCTTGAATTGAGGTCCCCACAGATCAACACGTTCCCCTGGGCCTGGTATTGGATAATTTCCCCCTCTATGTTGGAGAAGGTGTCCTCTTTAAAGTACGGGGAATCAATTGGAGGGATATAAAGTGCGCAAATGTAAACATCTTGGGTGTTTGAGATAATCTCCCTCTCAATTTTGAGCCACATGTGGTTTTCGCACTTTTTTATAAATTTGATGTAATTCTTAAGTTCTGTTTTGAACCAGATCAGGATGCCCCTGGAGTCTCTGCCTTGGGCTACACTTGGTAATTTATTGGAGGGGACCATCAGCTCAGTGTACCCTTGGGGACAGCCAGTGTGTCCTTTTCCTTTATACCAAGTTTCCTGTAAAATGATAATATCTAGATCTTTAGTTTCATCTATGAACTCTGGGGTCCTACTCTTCACGTCTAGCACCGAAGAGCGTAGACCTTGGATATTCCATGTCGAAATATATAAGGATTTCATGTTAAGTTTGAACTTTTACAATGATAGGTTAAAGATTGGTACGTGTTTGTCGTGTCTAAGTGTGGGGAAAAAAGATCACTTCAGTTGTCTATAAAGTTAATACTATTTGGTTACAGTTCTTTCTATCACTTAGTCCTTGATCCATAAGGCGGAAGTAGATGCTGCTGCACATCTGCACTCTCTCTATCACACTCCCAATCTCTCTCTCTCTCACACTCCCAATCTCTCTGTCTCTCACTCAAAACCTCTCTCTCTCTCACTCTCAGTCTCTCTCTCTCACACTCCCAATCTCTCTCTCTCTCACACTCCCAATCTCTCTCTCCCTCACACTCCCAATCTCTCTCTCTCACACTCCCAATCTCTCTCTCTCTCACACTCCCAATCTCTCTCTCTCACACTCCCAATCTGTCTCTCTCTCACACACTCCCAATCTCTCTCTCGCTTACACTCCCAATCTCTCTCTCTCTCACACTCCCAATCTCTCTCTCTCTCACTCCCAGTCTCTCTCTCTCTCACACACTCCCAGTCTCTCTCTCTCACACCCCATTCTCTCTCTCTCTCACTCCCAGTCTCTCACTCTCTCACACACTCCCGGTCTTTCTCTCTCACACTCCCATTCTCTCTCTCTCACACTCCCAGTCTCTCTCACTCACACTCCCAATCTCTCTCTCTCTCACACTCCCAATCTCTCTCTCTCACACTCCCAGTCTCTCTCTCTCTCACACACTCCCAGTCTCTTTCTCTCACAGTTACATTCTCTCTCTCTCAAACTCCCAGTCTCTCTCTCTCACACTCCCAATCTCTCTCTCTCACTCACTCCCAATCTCTCTCTCTCACACTCCCAATCTCTCTCTCTCACTCGCAATTTCTCTCTCTCACTCCCAATCTCTCTCTCTCACACTCCCAGTCTCTCTCCCTCACACTCCCAATCTCTCTCTCTGACACACTCCCAGTCTCTCTCTCTCACACTCCCAATCTCTTTCTCTCTCACACTCCCAATCTCTCTCTCTCTCACTCCCAATCTCTCTCTCACACTCACAATCTCTCTCTCACACTCCCAATCTCACTCACACTCCCAATCTGTCTCTCTCTCACACTCCCAGTCTCTCTCTCTCACACACTCCCAGTCTCACACTCTCACGCTCCCAGTCTCTCTCTCTCACTCACTCCCAGTCTCTCTCTCTCACACTCCCAGTCTCTCTCACTCACACTCCCAATCTCTCTCTCTCTCACACTCCCAATCTCTCTCTCTCACACTCCCAATCTGTCTCTCTCTCACACACTCCCAATCTCTCTCTCTCACGCACTCCCAATCTCTCTCTCTCTCACACTCCCAATCTCTCTCTCTCACTCGCAATTTCTCTCTCTCACTCCCAATCTCTCTCTCTCACACTCCCAGTCTCTCTCCCTCACACTCCCAATCTCTCTCTCTGACACACTCCCAGTCTCTCTCTCTCACACTCCCAATCTCTCTCTCTCTCACACTCCCAATCTCTCTCTCTCTCACTCCCAATCTCTCTCTCACACTCCCAATCTCTCTCTCACACTCCCAATCTCACTCACACTCCCAATCTGTCTCTCTCTCACACTCCCAGTCTCTCTCTCTCACACACTCCCAGTCTCACTCTCTCACGCTCCCAGTCTCTCTCTCTCACTCACTCCCAGTCTCTCTCTCTCACACTCCCAGTCTCTCTCTCTCGCACTCCCAATCTCTCTCTCTCTCACACTCCCAATCTCTCTCTCTCTCACACTCCCAATCTCTCTCCATCTCACACTCCCAATCTCTCTCTCTCTCACACTCCCAATCTCTCTCTCTCCCTCACTCCCAATCGCTCTCTCTCTCTCACTCCCAGTCTCCCTCTCTCTCACACTCCCAATCTCTCTCTCTCACACTCCGAATCTCTCTCTCTCTCACACTCCCAATCTCTCCCTCTCTCAAACTCCCAATCTCTCTCTCTCTCTCATACTCCCAATCTCTCTCTCTCTCACACTCCCAATCTCTCTCTCTCTCTCACTCCCAGCCTCTCTCTCTCTCACACTCCCAATCTCTCTCTCGCTCACATTCCCAATCTCTCTCTCTCACAATCCCAATCTCTCTCTCTCACTCCCAGTCTATCTCTCTCACACTCCCAATCTCTCACTCTCTCACACTCCCACTCTCTCTCTCTCTCACACTACCAATCTCTCTCTCTCACACTCCCAATCTCTCTCTCTCTCACACTCCCAGTCTCTCTCTCTCTCACACTCCCAATCTCTCTCTCTCACACTCCCAATCACTCTCTCTCTCTCACTCCCAGTCTCTCTCTCTCTCACACTCCCAATCCCTCTCTCTCGCACACTCCCAATCTCTCTGTCTCTCACTCCCAATCTCTCTCTCTCTCACTCCCAGTCTCTCTCTCTCACACTCCCAATCTCTCTCTCTCTCACACTCCCCATCTCTCTCTCCCTCACACTTCCAATCTCTCTCTCCCTCACACTCCCAATCTCTCTCTCTCACACTCCCAACCTCTCTATCTCTCACACTCCCAATCTCTCTCTCTCTCTAACTCCCAATCTCTCTCTCTCTCACACATTCCCAGTCTCTCTCTCCCTCACACTTCCAATCTCTCTCTCCCTCACACTCCCAATCTCTCTCTCTCACACTCCCAACCTCTCTCTCTCTCACACTCCCAATCTCTCTATCTCTCACACTCCCAATCTCTCTCTCTCTCTAACTCCCAATCTCTCTCTCTCTCTCACTCCCAGTCTCTCACTCTCTCACACACTCCCGGTCTCTCTCTCTCACACTCCCATTCTCTTTCTCTCACACTCCCAGTCTCTCTCACTCACACTCCCAATCTCTCTCTCTCTCACACTCCCAATCTCTCTCTCTCACACTCCCAGTCTCTCTCTCTCTCACACACTCCCAGTCTCTTTCTCTCACAGTCCCATTCTCTCTCTCTCACACTCCCAGTCTCTCTCTCTCACACTCCCAATCTCTCTCTCTCACTCACTCCCAATCTCTCTCTCTCTCACACTCCCAATCTCTCTCTCTCACTCGCAATTTCTGTTTCTCACTCCCAATCTCTCTCTCTCACACTCCCAATCTCTCTCTCTCTCACACTCCCAATCTCTCTGTCTCTCACTCAAAACCTCTCTCTCTCTCTCACTCTCAGTCTCTCTCTCTCACACTCCCAATCTCTCTCTCTCTCACACTCCCAATCTCTCTCTCCCTCACACTCCCAATCTCTCTCTCTCAAACTCCCAATCTCTCTCTCTCTCACACTCCCAATCTCTCACTCTCGCACTCCCAATCTGTCTCTCTCTCACACACTCCCAATCTCTCTCTCGCTTACACTCCCAATCTCTCTCTCTCTCACACTCCCAATCTCTCTCTCTCTCACTCCCAGTCTCTCTCGCTCTCACACACTCCCAGTCTCTCTCTCTCACACTCCCATTCTCTCTCTCTCTCACTCCCAGTCTCTCTCTCTCTCACACACTCCCGGTCTCTCTCTCTCACACTCCCATTCTCTCTCTCTCACACTCCCAGTCTCTCTCACTCACACTCCCAATCTCTCTCTCTCTCACGCTCCCAATCTCTCTCTCTCACACTCCCAGTCTCTCTCTCTCTCACACACTCCCAGTCTCTTTCACTCACAGTCCCATTCTCTCTCTCTCACACTCCCAGTCTCTCTCTCTCACACTCCCAATCTCTCTCTCTCACTCATTCCCAATCTCTCTCTCTCTCACACTCCCAATCTCTCTCTCTCACTCGCAATTTCTCTCTCTCACTCCCAATCTCTCTCTCTCACACTCCCAGTCTCTCTCCCTCACACTCCCAATCTCTCTCTCTGACACACTCCCAGTCTCTCTCTCTCACACTCCCAATCTCTCTCTCTCTCACACTCCCAATCTCTCTCTCTCTCACTCCCAATCTCTCTCTCACACTCCCAATCTCTCTCTCACACTCCCAATCTCACTCACACTCCCAATCTGTCTCTCTCTCACGCTCCCAGTCTCTCTCTCTCACACACTCCCAGTCTCACTCTCTCACGCTCCCAGTCTCTCTCTCTCACTCACTCCCAGTCTCACTCTCTCACACTCCCAGTCTCTCTCTCTCACACTCCCAATCTCTCTCTCTCTCACACTCCCAATCTCTCTTTCTCTCACACTCCCAATCTCTCTCCCTCTCACACTCCCAATCTCTCTTTCTCTCACACTCCCAACCTCTCTCTCTCCCTCACTCCCAATCGCTCTCTCTCTCTCACTCCCAGTCTCCCTCTCTCTCACACTCCCAATCTCTCTCTCTCACACTCCCAATCTCTCTCTCTCTCACACTCCCAATCTCTCCCTCTCTCTAAATCCCAATCTCTCTCTCTCTCATACTCCCAATCTCTCTCTCTCTCACACTCCCAATCTCTCTCTCTCTCACTCCCAGCCTCTCTCTCTCTCACACTCCCAATCTCTCTCTCTCTCACATGCCCAATCTCTCTCTCTTACAATCCCAATCTCTCTCTCTCACTCCCAGTCTATCTCTCTCATACTCCCAATCTCTCACTCTCTCACGCTCCCACTCTCTCTCTCTCTCACACTACCAATCTCTCTCTCTCACACTCCCAATCTCTCTCTCTCTCACACTCCCAGTCTCTCTCTCTCTCACACTCCCAATCTCTCTCTCTCTCACACTCCCAATCTCTCTCTCTCTCTCACTCCCAGTCTCTCTCTCTCTCACACTCCCAATCTCTCTCTCTCGCACACTCCCAATCTCTCTGTCTCTCACTCCCAATCTCTCTCTCTCTCACTCCCAGTCTCTCTCTCTCACACTCCCAATCTCTCTCTCCCTCACACTCCCAATCTCTCTCTCTCACACTCCTGTTAAGTCTGTGAATTATTTAGTTAATTAAAACAGACTAATGAGTAACAATAAAAACAGGTCTTTACTGGTTGGAGGTAGGGACTATACTGAATACAAGATTACTGCACAGTGCTTATATACCGGTGTGTTCACCCCCGGTATTACATCTACAGCAGCCTGAGAAAGTAGTGCATCTCTTAAGGTGGAACAGGCTTAAGCTCTCTTAAGGTGGAACAGGTTACATACACAACAACTCCCAATCTCTCTCTCTCTCACACTCCCAATCTCTCCCTCTCTCAAACTCCCAATCTCTCTCTCTCTCATACTCCCAATCTCTCTCTCTCTCACACTCCCAATCTCTCTCTCTCTCTCACTCCCAGCCTATCTCTCTCTCACACTCCCAAACTCTCTCTCGCTCACATTCCCAATCTCTCTCTCTCACAATCCCCATCTCTCTCTCTCACTCCCAGTCTATCTCTCTCACACTCCCAATCTCTCACTCTCTCACACTCCCACTCTCTCTCTCTTTCACACTACCAATCTCTCTCTCTCACACTCCCAATCTCTCTCTCTCTCACACTCCCAGTCTCTCTCTCTTTCACACTCCCAATCTCTCTCTCTCTCACACTCCCAATCTCTCTCTCTCTCTCACTCCCAGTCTCTCTCTCTCTCACACTCCCAATCTCTCTCTCTCGCACACTCCCAATCTCTCTGTCTCTCACTCCCAATCTCTCTCTCTCTCACTCCCAGTCTCTCTCTCTCACACTCCCAATCTCTCTCTCTCTCACACTCCCCATCTCTCTCTCCCTCACACTTCCAATCTCTCTCTCCCTCACACTCCCAATCTCTATCTCTCACACTCCCAATCTCTCTCTCTCTCACACTCCCAATCTCTCTATCTCTCACACTCCCAATCTCTCTCTCTCTCTAACTCCCAATCTCTCTCTCTCTCACACATTCCCAGTCTCTCTCTCCCTCACACTCCCAATCTCCATCTCTCTCACACTCCCAACCTCTCTCTCTCTCTCACACTCCCAATCTCTCTCTCTCTCACACTCCCAATCTCTCTCTCTCTCTAACTTCCAATCTCTCAAATTCAAATTCAATTTCAAATCGCTTTATTGGCATGATAAGGTACATCTTATGTTGCCAATAGCATCAAAATACATTATTGGTTGAACACATAAACGCAGTTCTATTCATACATTGTATAAACAGGTATATCCCTGAGTGTATAAATATACATTCGCATTTTTTTATATATACTCTTTTCTTAGTTTACTGGTTGTCCCTCTGTTCATGGCAAGCTGTAACATAGTGTGCCGCCAGTGTTACACATCTTCTCTCCTCTCCCAGTAGGTATGGGAGTTTTTGTTTGTCATTCAGATTTCTGAATTCAGGGCATATTTGTGAGAATTTTTGGCAGAAATTCTCCCTGATGCCCTGATATTTTTCACAGGCTGTGAGGAAGTGCATCTCTGTCTCCACTACTCCCTGACTGCAGTGAGAGCATATCCTGTCTTCTCTTGGCAGCCTGGTCTGCCTGTGTCTGCCTTTTTCGATCGCTAGGCTATGTTCGCTAAGTCTGTACCTTGTCAAGGTTCTTCTCAGTTTGTTATCCTTTACCATGGTCAGGTAATCAGCTATGTTGTATTGTCTGTTTAGGGCCAAGTAGCAATTGAGTTTGCTTTGGGTTTTTGTTGTTTCTGCCCAATATGTCAGATATTTTTCCTTTTGCTTAGCGACAATTGTGTTGGGTCGAATTCTTTGTGTTACCCTGTCACTGTCCTGGGGCTGGTTATTGTTAGTATTGTTAGTAGTTACTTCGCTGAGTCCCAGGACTAGTTGACTGAGGGTATTCTTCTTTATGGTCAGCTCTTGGCATTTCAGGGCGTCGTAGTGATAGCATTGGGGGCTGCTCATTTGAAGGTGATTCCAAAATTTGGTGGCTCTTTTTTGGATAGTGATTATTAATGGATATTGGCCTAGTTCCGCCCTGCATGCGTTGTTTACTGTTTTCCTTTGAGTCCGGAGGATACTTTTACAGAATTCTGCATGTAGGATCTCAATTGGGTGTTTGTCCCATTTTGCAAATTCTTGTTGTGTTAGCGGTCCCCATACCTCACTGCCATAGAGTGCAATTGGTTCAATTACTGATTTGAAAATTTTGAGCCAAATGCTAATTGGGATTTCTATTTGGATTGATTTTTTGATGGCATAGAAAGCCCTTCTTGCTTTCTCTTTCAGTTCATTCACAGCCAGTTTGAAGTTTCCTGTAGAACTGATTTTTAAGCCCAAGTATGTGTAGTTAGTGGTTTGTTCAATTTTGGTTGTTCCTAGTGTGAAATTTATTTTGGGCCCCTGATGTTTGGACCTTTGCTGAAACACAAGGACGTTGGTTTTTTGGGGATTTATTGTCAGAGACCAAGTCTGGCAGTACGACTCCAGCAGGTCCAGGTTCTGCTGTAGACCCTCCTTAGTAGGTGACAGCAGAACCAGGTCGCCTGCAAAGAGGAGGAATTTAACCTTGGATTCATATAGGGTGAGGCCGGGTGCTGTAGATTGTTCAAGTAGTTTTGCCAATTCATTTATGTAAATATTAAAGAGTGTCGGTAAGATTGGCGAGCCCTGCGTCACCCCCCGCCCCTGTGGAAAGTATTTTGTTTGTTTGTCTCCAATTTTAACTGCACATTTGTTGTTTGTATACATTGATTTAATTACATCATATGTTTTTCCTCCTACCCCGCTTTCGATAAGTTTCAGGAATAAACCGTCATGCCAGATGGAGTCGAAAGCCTTCTGGAAATCTATAAAGCATGCGTAGATTTTGCTCTTGTTATTGTGAACGTGTTTGTCAATTAGGGTCTGTAGGGTGAAGATATGATCTGATGTTCTATAGTTTGGCAGGAATCCAATTTGGCTTTTACTCAAGACATTGTGCTCCTCAAGGAAGTTTATAAGTCTTTTGTTTATGATGCTACAGAGTACTTTCCCCAGGTTACTGTTTACACAGATGCCTCGATAGTTGTTTGGGTCGATTTTGTCCCCACTTTTGTATATGGGCGTTATGAGTCCTTTGTTCCAGATATCAGGGAAATAACCGACACTCAGAACCAGGTTGAAGAGTTTTAGGATAGCCAGTTTCATTTTGTCGTCTGTGTGTTTAATCATCTCGTTTAGTATGCCGTCTGTCCCGCAAGCTTTTCCTGGTCGCAGGTCCCTGAGTTTTTCAAAAAGTTCTTTTTCTGTTATTATGGAGTCTAGCGGGTTTTGGTTATCTTTTATGGCCATTTCTAGCTTTTCCAGTTTTTTGCATATTTGGTGTTGCTCTGGTCTTAGTGTGTTTTTCTGGTATAATTTTTCAAAGTGGTTTACCCATGTGTCCCCATTTTGAATGGCCAATTCGTCGTGTTGTTTTTTGTGTAGTTTATTCAAGTTGTCCCAGAAACAATTGGAATCAATGGATTCCTCCATGGAGCTGAGTGTATTCTTAATATATTGCTCTTTTTTGGTTCTGAGTGTGTTTCTGTATTGTGTTAGTGTCTGACAATAAGTAAGGCGTAATTCCTCGTTTTCTGGATGTCTGTGTTTTTGGTTTGATATTTTTCTAAGTTTTTTCCTCATGTTATGGCAATCTGGGTCAAACCATTTTTCATAGTTTTTTGTTTTGGGTTTGTTCTTGCGAGCTTTCAAGTTTGCACTTGTTGCCAAATTATCAAAAATATTGTTTAGGTTATTTACTGCCCAGTTTATGCCTTCTTTATTGTGAGTGTATATGTTATCCAGAAAGGTGTCCAAGAGAGCTTGAGTTGATGCGTTGCTAATTGTTTTCTGGTATTTTTCCGTGTCGTTTTTGGCCCATCTGTACGATTTTTTGGTGCTGTACAGTTTACTGGGTTGTGTTTCTATGTTGTTTGTTTCTGTCTTTTTGAGATACATAGTAATTTGACTGTGATCTGACAGTGTTGTTTGTGGTTTGACTGTTCATGCTCTGAAAGAGGATGGGTCCAAATCTGTAATCATATAGTCTACTGTGCTGCAGCCAAGAGGTGAGCAATAGGTCGATCTTCCTAGGAGGTCTCCTTTGAACCTACTATTGACAATGTACAGACCCAGGTTTCGACAGAGCTGTAGTAGCTGTTTTCCGTTGTTATTTGTCTGCTTGTCGCAGTTATGCCTGTATGGAAGGGAAGGGATGTCAAAGTGGTTATTCCCGAATACGTAATTTATTCCCTGATTATTGGTGAAGTCTAGTTCTTCGCCCGTTCTTGAATTGAGGTCCCCACAGATCAACACGTTCCCCTGGGCCTGGTATTGGATAATTTCCCCCTCTATGTTGGAGAAGGTGTCCTCTTTAAAGTACGGGGAATCAATTGGAGGGATATAAAGTGCGCAAATGTAAACATCTTGGGTGTTTGAGATAATCTCCCTCTCAATTTTGAGCCACATGTGGTTTTCGCCCTTTTTTATAAATTTGATGTAATTCTTAAGTTCTGTTTTGAACCAGATCAGGATGCCTCTGGAGTCTCTGCCTTGGGCTACACTTGGTAATATATTGGAGGGGACCATCAGCTCAGTGTACCCTTGGGGACAGCCAGTGTGTCCTTTTCCTTTATACAAAGTTTCCTGTAAAATGATAATATCTAGATCTTTAGTTTCATCTATGAACTCTGGGGTCCTACTCTTCACGTCTAGCACCGAAGAGCGTAGACCTTGGATATTCCATGTCGAAATATATAAGGATTTCATGTTAAGTTTGAACTTTTACTATGATAGGTTAAAGATTGGTACGTGTTTGTCGTGTCTAAGTGTGGGGAAAAAAGATCACTTCAGTTGTCTATAAAGTTAATACTATTTGGTTACAGTTCTTTCTATTACTTAGTCCTTGATCCATAAGGCGGAAGTAGATGCTGCTGCACATCTGCACTCTCCCTATCACACTCCCAATCTCTCTCTCTCTCACACTCCCAATCTCTCTGTCTCTCACTCAAAACCTCTCTCTCTCTCACTCTCAGTCTCTCTCTCTCACACTCCCAATCTCTCTCTCTCTCACACTCCCAATCTCTCTCTCCCTCACACTCCCAATCTCTCTCTCTCACACTCCCAATCTCTCTCTCTCTCACACTCCCAATCTCTCTCTCTCACACTCCCAATCTGTCTCTCTCTCACACACTCCCAATCTCTCTCTCGCTTACACTCCCAATCTCTCTCTCTCTCACACTCCCAATCTCTCTCTCTCTCACTCCCAGTCTCTCTCTCTCTCACACACTCCCAGTCTCTCTCTCTCACACTCCCATTCTCTCTCTCTCTCACTCCCAGTCTCTCTCTCTCTCACACACTCCCGGTCTCTCTCTCTCACACTCCCATTCTCTCTCTCTCACACTCCCAGTCTCTCTCACTCACACTCCCAATCTCTCTCTCTCTCACACTCCCAATCTCTCTCTCTCACACTCCCAGTCTCTCTCTCTCTCACACACTCCCAGTCTCTTTCTCTCACAGTCCCATTCTCTCTCTCTCACACTCCCAGTCTCTCTCTCTCACACTCCCAATCTCTCTCTCTCACTCACTCCCAATCTCTCTCTCTCTCACACTCCCAATCTCTCTCTCTCACTCGCAATTTCTCTCTCTCACTCCCAATCTCTCTCTCTCACACTCCCAGTCTCTCTCCCTCACACTCCCAATCTCTCTCTCTGACACACTCCCAGTCTCTCTCTCTCACACTCCCAATTTCTCTCTCTCTCACACTCCCAATCTCTCTCTCTCTCACTCCCAATCTCTCTCTCTCTCACACTCCCAATCTCTCTCTCTCTCTCACACTTCCAATCTCTCTCTCTCTCACACTCCCAATCTCTCTCTCTCTCACACTCCCAATCTCTCTCTCTCTCACACTCCCAATCTCTCTCTCTCTCACACTCCCAATCTCTCACTCTCTCATACTCCCAATCTCTCTCACACTCCCAGTCTCTCTCTCTCTCACACTCCCAGGCTCTCTAACTCACTCACTCCCAATCTCTCTCTCTCACTCACTCCCAATCTCTCTCTCTCTCACACTCCCAATCTCTCTCTCTCTCACACTCCCAATCTCTCTCTCTCTCTCACTCCCAGTCTCTCTCTCTCACACTCCCAATCTCTCTCTCACACTCCCAATCTCTCTCTCTCTCACACTCCCAATCTCTCTCTCACACTCCCATTCTCTCTCTCTCTCACACTCCCAATCTCTCTCTCTCTCACACTCCCAATCTCTCTCTCTCTCACACTCCCACTCTCTCTCTCTCTCACACATTCCCAGTCTCTCTCTCTCTCACACACTGCCAGTCTCTATCTCTCTCTCTCTCTAAAACTCTCTCTCTCTCTCTCACTCCTAGTCTCTCTCTCACTCCCAGTCTCTCTCTCTCTCACACTGCCACTCTCTCTCTCTCTCTCTCAACACCCCACTCTCTCTCTCTCTCTCACACTCCCAGTCTCACTCTCTCACACACTCCCATTCTCTCTCTCTCACACTCCCAGTCAATTCAATTCAATTCAATTCAATTCAAATCACTTTATTGGCATGATAAGGTACATCTTATGTTGCCAAAGCATCAAAATACATTTATGGTTGAACACATAAACGCAGTTCTATTCATACAGTGTGTAAACAGTTATATCCCTGAGTGTATAAATATACATTCGTATTATTTATATATATTCCTTTCTTAGGTTTACTGGTTGTCCCTCTGTTCATGGCAAGCTGTAACATAGTGTGCCACCAGTGCTGCACAGCTTCTCTCCTCCCCCAGTAGGTGTGGCAGTTCGTCATTCAGCTTTCTGAATTCAGGGCATATTTGTGAGAATTTTTGGTAGAAATTCTCCCTGATGCCCTGATATTTTCCACAGGCTGTGAGGAAGTGCTTCTCTGTCTCCACTACTCCCTGACTGCAGTGAGAGCATATCCTGTCCTCTCTTGGCAGCCTGGTCTGCCTGTGTCTGCCTTTTTCGATCGCTAGGCTATGTTCGCTAATTCTGTACCTTGTCAAGGTTTTTCTCAGTTTGTTATCCTTTACCATGGTCAGGTACGCAGCCATGTTGTATTGTCTGTTTAGGGTCAAATAGCAATTGAGTTTGCTTTGGGTTTTTGTTGTTTCTGCCCAATATGACAGGTATTTTTCCTTTTGTTTAGTGACAATTGTGTTGGGTCGAATTCTCTCTGCTATGATGTCACTGGCTTGGGGCTGGTTATTGTTAGTAGTGTTAGTGGTTGCTTCACTGAGTCCCAGGAATAGTTGACTGAGGGACTTATTCTTTATGGTCCTCTCTTGGCATTTCAAGGCTTTGTAATGATAGCAGTGGGGGTTGCTCATTTTTAGGTGTTTCCAAAATTTGGTGGCTCCTTTTTGGATAGTAATTATTAGTGGAAATTGGCCTAGTTCTGCCCTGCATGCATTGTTTACGGTTTTCCTTTGAGTCCGGAGGATACTTTTACAGAATTCTGCATGTAGGATCTCAATTGGGTGTTTGTCCCATTTTGCAAAATCTTGTTGTGTTAGCGGTCCCCACACCTCACTGCCATAGAGTGCAATTGGTTCAATTACTGATTTGAAAATTTTGAGCCAAATGCTAATTGGGATTTCTATTTGGATTGAACTTTTAATGGCGTAGAAAGCCCTTCTTGCTTTCTCTTTCAGTTCATTCACAGCCAGTTTGAAATTTCCCGTAGAGCTGATTTTTATGCCCAAGTATGTGTAGTTAGTGGTTTGTTCGATTTTAGTTGTTCCTAGTGTGAGATTTATTTTGGGTCCCTGATGTCTGGATCTTTGTTGGAACATGAGGACTTTGTTTTTTTGGAGGTTTATTGTCAGGGCCCAGGTCTGACAGACTGATTCCAGCAGATCCAGGTTCTGCTGTAGACCCTCCTTAGTTGGTGACAGCAGAACCAGGTCGTCTGCATAGAGGAGGAATTTAACCTTGGATTCATATAGGGTGAGGCCGGGTGCTGGAAATTGTTCAAGTAGTTTTGCCAATACATTTATGTAAATATTAAAGAGTGTCGGTGAGATTGGCGAGCCCTGTGACAACCCCCGCCCCTGTGGAAAGTATTTTGTTTGTTTGTCTCCAATTTTAACTGCACATTTGTTGTTTGTATACATTGATTTAATTACATCATATGTTTTTCCCCCTACCCCGCTTTTGAGAAAGTTTCAGGAATAGACCATCGTGCCAGATGGAATCGAAAGCCTTCTGGAAATCTATAAAGCATGCGTAGATTTTGCTTTTGTTTTGATGGACGTGTTTGTCAATTAGGGTCTGTAGGGTGAAGATATGATCTGATGTTCTATAGTTTGGCAGGAATCCAATTTGGCTTTTACTCAAGACATTGTGCTCCTCAAGGAAGTTTATATGTCTTTTGTTTATGATACTACAGAAAACCTTTCCGATGTTACTGTTTACACAGATGCCTCAATAATTATTTGGGTCTCCTTTATCCCCACTTTTGTATATGGGCGTTATGAGTCCTTTGTTCCAGATATCAGGGAAGTAACCAAAACTCAGAACCAAGTTGAAGAGTTTCAGTATAGCCAATCTCATTTTAGCGTCCGTGTGTTTAATCATCTCGCTTAGGATGCCGTCTGCCCCGCAGGCCTTTCCTGGTCGCAGGTCCTTGAGTTTTTCAATTAGCTCTTTTTCAGATATTATGGTGCCTATCGGGTTTTGGTTATCTTTTATGGCAGATTCTAGCTTTGCCAGTTTTTCGCATATTTGGTATTGCTCTGGGCTTAGTGTGTCTCTCTCTCTCACACTCCCAGTCTCTCTCTCTCTCACACTCCCAATCTCTCTCTCTCACCGTCCCAATCTCTCTCTCTCACCGTCCCAATCTCTCTCTCTCACAATCCCAATCTCTCTCTCTCTCACACTCCCAATCTCTCTCTCTCTCACACTCCCAATCTCTCACTCTCTCACACTCCCAATCTCTCTCTCTCACTCACTCCCAATCTCTCTCTCTCTCACACTCCCAATCTCTCTCTCTCACACTCCCAATCTCTCTCTCTCTCACACTCCCAGGCTCTCTATCTCACTCACTCCCAGTCTCTCTCTCTCACTCACTCCCAATCTCTCTCTCTCTCACACTCCCAATCTCTCTCTCTCTCACACTCCCAATCTCTCTCTCTCTCTCACTCCCAGTCTCTCTCTCTCACACTCCCAATCTCTCTCTCACACTCCCAATCTCTCTCTCTCTCACACTCCCAGGCTCCCTATCTCACTCACTCCCAACCTCTCTCTCTCACTCACTCCCAATCTCTCTCTCTCTCTCTCACACTCCCAATCTCTCTCTCTCTCACACTCCCAATCTCTCTCTCTCTCTCACTCCCAGTCTCTCTCTCTCACACTCCCAATCTCTCTCTCACACTCCCAATCTCTCTCGCTCTCACACTCCCAATCTCTCTCTCTCACACTCCCAATCTCTCTCTCTCTCACACTCCCAATCTCTCTCCCTCTCACACTCCCAATCTCTCTCTCTCTCACACTCCCAATCTCTCTCTCTCTCACACTCCCAATCTCTCTCTTTCTCACACTCCCAATCTCTCTCTCTCACACACTCCCAATCTCTCTCTCTCTCACACATTCCCAGTCTCTCTCTCTCTCACACTCCCAGTCTCTATCTCTCTCTCTCTCTAAAACTCTCTCTCTCTCTCTCACTCCTAGTCTCTCTCTCACTCCCCGTCTCTCTCTCTCTCACACTCCCACTCTCTCTCTCTCTCTCAACACCCCACTCTCTCTCTCTCACACTCCCAGCCTCTCTCTCTCACACACTCCCAGTCTCTCTCTCTCACACTCCCAGTCAATTCAATTCAATTCAATTCAATTCAAATCGCTTTATTGGCATGATAAGGTACATCTTATGTTGCCAAAGCATCAAAATACATTTATGGGTGAAGACATAAACGCAGTTCTATTCATACAGTGTATAAACAGGTATATCCCAGAGTGTATAAATATACATTCGTATTATTTATATATACTCTTTTCTTAGGTTTACTGGTTGTCCCTCTGTTCATGGCAAGCTGTAACATAGTGTTCCACCAGTGCTACACAGCTTCTCTCCTCCCCCAGTAGGTATGGGAGTTTTTGGTCGTCATTCAGATTTCTGAATTCAGGGCATATTTGTGAGAATTTTTGGTAGAAATTCTCCCTGATGCCCTGATATTTTCCACAGGCTGTGAGGAAGTGCCTCTCTGTCTCCACTACTCCCTGACTGCAGTGAGAGCATATCCTGTCCTCTCTTGGCAGCCTGGTCTGCCTGTGTCTGCCTTTTTCGATCGCTAGGCTATGTTCGCTAAGTCTGTACCTTGTCAAGGTTTTTCTCAGTTTGTTATCCTTTGCCATGGTCAGGCACGCAGCCATGTTGTATTTTCTGTTTAGGGTCAAGTAGCAATTGAGTTTGCTTTGGGTTTTTGTTGTTTCTGCCAAATATGACAGGTATTTTTCCTTTTGTTTAGTGACAATTGTGTTGGGTCGAATTCTCTCTGCTACGATGTCACTGTCCTGGGGCTGGTTATTGTTAGTAGTGTTAGTGGTTGCTTCACTGAGTCCCAGGACTAGTTGACTGAGGGAGTTATTCTTTATGGTCCTCTCTTGGCATTTCAAGGCTTCGTAATGATAGCTGTGGGGGTTGCTCATTTTTAGGTGTGTCCAAAATTTGGTGGCTCTTTTTTGGATAGTAATTATTAGTGGAAATTGGCCTAGTTCTGCCCTGCATGCATTGTTTACAGTTTTCCTTTGAGCCCGGAGGATACCTTTACAGAATTCTGCATGTAGGATCTCAATTGGGTGTTTGTCCCATTTTGCAAAATATTTTTGTGTTAGCGGTCCCCACACTTCACTGCCATAGGGTGCAATTGTTTCAATTACTGATTTGAAAATTTTGAGCCAAATGCGAATTGGGATTTCTATTTGGATTGAACTTTTAATGGCGTAGAAAGCCCTTCTTGCTTTCTCTTTCAGTTCATTCACAGCCAGTTTGAAATTTCCCGTAGAGCTGATTTTTATGCCCAAGTATATGTAGTTAGTGGTTTGTTCGATTTTAGTTGTTCCTAGTGTAAGATTTATTTTGGGTCCCTGATGTCTGGAGCTTTGTTGGAACATGAGGACTTTGTTTTTTTGGAGGTTTATTGTCAGGGCCCAGGTCTGACAGACTGATTCCAGCAGATCCAGGTTCTGCTGTAGACCCTCCTTAGTTGGTGATAGCAGAACCAAGTCGTCTGCATAGAGGAGGAATTTAACCTTGGATTCATACAGGGTGAGGCCGGGTGCTGTAGATTGTTCAAGTAGTTTTGCCAATTCATTTATGTAAATATTAAAGAGTGTCGGTGAGATTGGCGAGCCCTGTGTCACCCCCCGCCCCTGTGGGAAGTATTTTGTTTGTTTGTCTCCAATTTTAACTGCACATTTGTTGTTTGTATACATTGATTTAATTAGATCATATGTTTTTCCCCCTACCCCGCTTTCGAGAATGTTTCAGGAATAGACCATCGTGCCAGATGGAATCGAAAGCCTTCTGGAAATCTATAAAGCATGCGTAGATTTTGCTTTTGTTTTGATGGACGTGTTTGTCAATTAGGGTCTGTAGGATGAAGATATGATCTGATGTTCTATAGTTTGGCAGGAATCCAATTTGGCTTTTACTCAAGACATTGTGCTCCTCAAGGAAGCTTATGTGTCTTTTGTTTATGATACTACAGAAAACCTTTCCCATGTTACTGTTTACACAGATGCCTCAATAGTTATTTGGGACTCCTTTATCCCCACTTTTGTATATGGGCGTTATGAGTCCTTTGTTCCAGATCTCAGGGAAGTGACCGACACTCAGAACCAAGTTGAAGAGTTTCAGTATAGCCAATCCCATTTTAGCATCCGTGTGTTTAATCATCTCGCTTAGGATGCCGTCTGCCCCGCAAGCCTTTCCTGGTCGCACGTCCTTGAGTTTTTCAATTAGCTCTTTTTCAGATATTATGGTATCTATCGGGTTTTGGTTATCTTTTATGGCAGATTCTAGCTTTGCCAGTTTTTCGCATATTTGGTATTGCTCTGGGCTTAGTGTGTGTCTCTCTCTCACACTCCCAGTCTCTCTCTCTCTCTCACACTCCCAATCTCTCTCTCTCACCATCCCAATCTCTCTCTCTCACCGTCCCAATCTCTCTCTCTCACACCCCCAATCTCTCTCTCTCTCACACTCCCAATCTCTCTCCCTCTCACACTCCCAATCTGTCTCTCTCTCACACACTTCCAATTTCTCTCTCTCTCACACTACCACTCTCTCTCTCTCTCACACTCCCAGTCACTCTCTCTCTCACTCCCAGTCTCTATCTCTCTCACACACTCCCAGTCTCTCTCTCTCACACTCCCATTCTCTCTCTCTCACACTCCCAGTCTCTCTCACTCACACTCCCAATCTCTCTCTCTCTCACACTCCCAATCTCTCTCTCTGACACTCCCAGTCTCTCTCTCTCTCACACACTCCCTGTCTCTCTCTCTCAGTCCCATTCTCTCTCTCTCACACTCCCAGTCTCTCTCTCTCACACTCCCAATCTCTCTCTCACTCACTTCCAATCTCTCTCTCTCTCACACTCCCAATCTCTCTCTCTCACTCGCAATCTCTCTCTCTCACTCCCAATCTCTCTCTCTCTCACTCGCAATCTCTCTCTCTCACTCCCAATCTCTCTCTCTCACACACTCCCAGTCTCTCACTCTCACACTCCCAACCTCTCTCTCTCTCACACTCCCAATCTCTCTCTCTCTCACTTCCAATCTCTCTCTCTCATACACTCCCAATCTCCAATTCCAATTCCAATTCAAATGCTTTATTGGCATGAAAGTTTACAGAGAACCATATTGCCAAAGCTTACATAGCAAAAAGGTACAGTTTTCCAACATTCTGTAGGTGTCAATCGATTTGACATTTGTTGGGTACATACAATATTACTTTTAAACAATATTAATTTTAAACAGTCTTTGTACTTCATTTGGTACGTTCAATATTAATTTTAAACAGTCTTAATTTTAAACAGTCCTCAGGTTGTGACATGTTGTTACATATTTGGCCCCAAGGTATGGTCTGTCTCCTTCTCCTAGGACTAATCTCAATTTTGATAAGGTCATCCAATTCCTTGAAATCTGGGGTTGTTTGGCTTAGCTTGTTGAATAATATGTTTCTTGATGTGTTGAGTTTTTCGCATTTTAGGAGGAAATGCATCTCTGTTTCAACCTCGCCGGCCAGACATTGATCGCATATTCTATTCTCTCTAGGCTGCCAGGATTTCTTGTATCTGCCTTTTTCAATTTCCAGTTGGTGGTCGCTTAGTCTGTACCTGGTGAGGGTCTGTCTCTGTTTTGTGTCTCTGATGGTCGTGAGGTAGTCTGCCAGTTTATATTCTCTTTTTATGGCCCGGTAACATTCTAATCTGCTTTGGCTTTCGGTTATTTTGTTCCAATGTTCCAGGTAGGTTTCTTTGCATTTTTTAATGATTTGGTTCACTCGGATTGGTGTTTGGACGGCTATGTTGGTCTGGGGCTGTTCAGGGTCCGGCTGAGTACTTAGTTTCAGTAGCAGCTGACTCAGGGGACTCTTTTCTGGGTTTAGCTCTTGGGTCTGAAAGGCTTTGAAATGAAGGGTGTCTGGGGAGCTAGATTTGAGGTGATTTAGGAAGTTTAGTGCTCGTTTTTGGATGTTTATTATCAGTGGGTATCTGCCTAGTTCGGCTCTGCATGCATTTGTTGGCATTTTTCTTTGGGTGCGAAGGATGCTTCGGCAGAATTCTGCATGTAGGGCTTCTATTGTGTGTTTTTCCCATTTAGTGTAGCTTTGGTGATTTAGCGGGCCCCATACTTCACTACCGTACAGTGCAATGGGCAGGATTATGCTGTTAAATATTTTGAGCCAGATTTTGATTGGGATTTGGATGTTGTAGAATTTTCTTTTTATTGCATATAGGGCTCTTCGTGCTTTTTCTTTTAGTGCATTCACTGCTATGCTGAAGCTCCCTGATGCTGTAATAGTTAGACCAAGGTAGGTTTAGCTCATAATGTGTCCTATAGTGGTATCACTGAGGGTAAACTGGTATTTGTTTTCCTGACATCTGGGCCTTTTTTGAAAAATCATGATGTTGGTTTTCTTTAGATTTACTGTTAGAGCCCAATTTTGGCAGTATTTGTCGAGTAGGTCTAGTTGTTGCTGTAATCCCTGTTCTGTGGGAGACAGCAGAACCAGGTCGTCCACATAGAACAGGGATTTCACTTCTCCATCCAGGAGACGGAGACCTGGTGACTCGCTTTGCTCCAGCATGTCTGCTAATTCATTTATGTATATGTTGAACAGGGTCGGGCTCAAATTGCAGCCCTGCCGGACGCCTCTTCTCTGGGTGAAGAAATCGGTGCGTTTGTCTCCAATTTTGACCCCGCATTTGTTTTTCAGATACATTGATTTAATAAGGTCATAGACTTTGCCCCCTATTCCACACTGAAGAAGTTTATAATAGAGCCCTTCGTGCCATATAGAGTCAAAGGCTTTCTTGAAGTCGATGAAACAGGCGAATATTTTCCCATTTTTTGTTTGGTGTATATGTTTTTCAATGAGGGTGTGAAGGGTATAGATATGGTCGGCGGTGCGGTGTTTTGGAAGAAAGCCTATTTGGTTTTTTCTGAGGATATTATGTTTGTTAAGAAAATCAAGTAATCTACTATTTAGAATACTGCAGAATAACTTCCCTAGACAACTGTTGACACAGATGCCGCGGTAGTTATTTGGGTCTGATTTGTTTCCACTTTTATATATGGGGGAGATTAGTCCTTGGCACCAGATATCGGGAAAACAGCCTGAACGTAATATGATGTTGAATAATTTGAGTACCGCACCCTGCATCTCCATATTGCTGAACTTGAGCATTTCATTTTTGATGTTGTCTGGGCCACAGGCTTTCTTTAGGTGGAGAGATTTTGTTTTTGTGGCCAGTTCTTTCCATGTGATTGGGGAGTCTATCTCACTCACTCCCAGTCTCTCTCTCTCACTCACTCCCAATCTCTCTCTCTCTCACACTCCCAATCTCTCTCTCTCTCACATTCCCAATCTCTCTCTCGCTCTCACTCCCAGTCTCTCTCTCTCACACTCCCAACCTCTCTCTCACTCTCCCAATCTCTCTCTCTCACACACTCCCAATCTCTCTCTCTCACAGTCCCAATCTCTCTCTCTCTCACGCTCCCAATCTCTCTCTCTCACACACCCAATCTCTCTCCCTCTCACACTCCCAATCTCTCTCTCTCACACTCCCAATCTCTCTCTCTCTCACACTCCCAATCTCTCTCTCTCTCACACTCCCAATCTCTCTCTCTCTCACACATTCCCAGTCTCTCTCTTTCTCACACTCCCAATCTCTATCTCTCTCTCTCTCTAAATCTCTCTCTCTCTCTCTCACTCCTAGTCTCTCTCTCACTCCCAGTCTCTCTCTCTCTCCCACTCCCACTCTCTCTCTCTCTCTCAACACCCCACTCTCTCTCTCTCTCTCACACTCCCAGTCTCTCTCTCTCACACACTCCCAGTCTCAATCTCTCACACTCCCAGTCAATTCAATTCAATTCAATTCAATTCAAATCGCTTTATTGGCATGATAAGGTACATCTTATGTTGCCAAAGCATCAAAATACATTAATGGTTGATCACATAAACGCAGTTCTATTCATACAGTGTATAAGAAGGTGTATCCCTGAGTGTATAAATATACATTCGTATTATTTATATATACTCTTTTCTTAGGTTTACTGGTTGTCCCTCTGTTCATGGCAAGCTGTAACATAGTGTTCCGCCAGTGGTACACAGCTTCTCTCCTCCCCCAGTAGGTATGGGAGTTTTTGGTCGTCATTCAGATTTCTGAATTCAGGGCATATTTGTGAGAATTTTTGATAGAAGTTCTCCCTGATGCCCTGATATTTTCCACAGGCTGTGAGGAAGTGCCTCTCTGTCTCCACTACTCCCTGACTGCAGTGAGAGCATATCCTGTCCTCTCTTGGCAGCCTGGTCTGCCTGTGTGTGCCTTATTCGATCGCTAGGCTATGTTCGCTAAGTCTGTACCTTGTCAAGGTTTTTCTCAGTTTGTTATCCTTTACCATGGTCAGGTACGCAGC
The DNA here is from genome assembly GCF_052327205.1 of Somniosus microcephalus. NCBI lineage: Eukaryota > Metazoa > Chordata > Chondrichthyes > Squaliformes > Somniosidae > Somniosus > Somniosus microcephalus. Next base: position 48,822,363 of record NC_140990.1, read on the forward strand.
CATGTTGTATTGTCTGTTTAGGGTCAAGTAGCAATTGAGTTTGCTTTGGGTTTTTGTTGTTTCTGCCCAATATGACAGGTATTTTTCCTTTTGTTTAGTGACAATTGTGTTGGGTCGAATTCTCTCTGCTACGATGTCACTGTCCTGGGGCTGGTTATTGTTAGTAGTGTTAGTGGTTGCTTCACTGAGTCCCAGGACTAGTTGACTGAGGGAGTTATTCTTTATGGTCCTCTCTTGGCATTTCAAGGCTTCGTAATGATAGCAGTGGGGGTTGCTCATTTTTAGGTCTCTCTCTCTCTCACTCCCAGTCTCTCTCACACTCCCAATCTCCCTCTCTCACACTCCCTATCTCTTTCTCTCTCAAACTCCCAATCTCTCTCTCTCTCAAACTCCCAATCTCTCTCTCTCTCTCACACTCCCAATCTCTCTCTCTCTCACACTCCCAATCTCTCTCTCTCTCACTCCCAGTCTCTCTCTCTCTCACACTCCCAGTCTCTCTCTCCCTCACAATTCCAATCTCTCTCTCTCTCACACTCTTAATCTCTCTCTCTCTCTCACTCCCAGTCTCTTTCTCTCTCACACTCCCAATCTCTCTCTCTCTCTCACTCCCAATCTCTCTCTCTCTCACCCCGAGTCACTCTCTCTCTCACACTCCCAATCTCCCTCTCTCTCTCACTCCCAATCTCTCTCTCTCTCACTCCCAGTCTCTCTTTCTCTCACACACTCCCGGTCTCTCTCTCTCACACTCCCATTCTCTCTCTCTCACACTCCCAGTCTCTCTCACTCACACTCCCAATCTCTCTCTCTCTCACACTCCCAATCTCTCTCTCTGACACTCCCAGTCTCTCTCTCTCTCACACACTCCCTGTCTCTCTCTCTCTCAGTCCCATTCTCTCTCTCTCACACTCCCAGTCTCTCTCTCTCACACTCCCAATCTACCTATCACACACTCCCAATCTCTCTCTCTCTCACACTCCCAATCTCTCTCTCTCGCTCGCAATCTCTCTCTCTCACTCCCAATCTCTCTCTCACTCACTCCCAATCTCTCTCTCTCACACTCCCAATCTCTCTCTCTCACTCACAATCTCTCTCTCTCACTCCCAATCTCTCTCTCACACACTCCCAGTCTCTCACTCTCACACTCCCAATCTCTCTCTCTCTCACACTCCCAATCTCTCTCTCTCTCACTTCCAATCTCTCTCTCTCATACACTCCCAATCTCTCTCTCTCTCTCACACTCCCAATCTCTCTATCTCTCACACTCCCAATCTCTCTCTCTCTCACACTCCCAATCTCTCTCTCTCCCACACTCCCAATCTCTCTCTCTCACACTCCCAATCTCTCTCTCTCTCACACTCCCAATCTCTCACTCTCTCACACTCCCAATCTCTCCTACACTCCCAGTCTCTCTCTCTCTCACACTCCCAGGCTCTCTATCTCACTCACTCCCAGTCTCTCTCTCTCACTCACTCCCAATCTCTCTCTCTCGCACACTCCCAATCTCTCTCTCTCTCACACTCCCAATCTCTCTCTCGCTCTCACTCCCAGTCTCTCTCTCTCACACTCCCTATCTCTCTCTCACTCTCCCAATCTCTCTCTCTCTCACACTCCCAATCTCTCTCACACTCCCAATCTCTCTCTCTCTCACACTCCCAACCCCTCTCTCTCTCACACTCCCAATCTCTCTCTCTCTCACACTCCCAATCTCTCTCTCTCACACTCCCAATCTCTCTCTCTCTCACACTCCCAATCTCTCTCTCTCTCACACTCCCAATCTCTCTCTCTCTCACACATTCCCAGTCTCTCTCTCTCTCACACTCCCAGTCTCTATCTCTCTCTCTCTCTAAATCTTTCTCTCTCTCTCTCACTCCTAGTCTCTCTCTCACACTCCCACTCTCTCTCTCTCTCTCAACACCCCACTCTCTCTCTCTCTCTCACACTCCCAGTCTCTCTCTCTCACACACTCCCAGTCTCTCTCTCTCACACTCCCAGTCAATTCAATTCAATTCAATTCAATTCAAATCGCTTTATTGGCATGATAAGGTACATCTTATGTTGCCAAAGCATCAAAATACATTTATGGTTGAACACATAAACGCTGTTCTATTCATACAGTGTATAAGCAGGTATATCCCTGAGTGTATAAATATACATTCGTATTGTTTATATATACTCTTTTCTTAGGTTTACTGGTTGTCCCTCTGTTCATGGCAAGCTGTAACATAGTGTTCCGCCAGTGGTACACAGCTTCTCTCCTCCCCCAGTAGGTATGGGAGTTTTTGGTCATCATTCAGATTTCTGAATTCAGGACATATTTGTGAGAATTTTTGGTAGAAGTTCTCCCTGATGCCCTGATATTTTCCACAGGCTGTGAGGAAGTGCCTCTCTGTCTCCACTACTCCCTGACTGCAGTGAGAGCATATCCTGTCCTCTCTTGGCAGCCTGGTCTGCCTGTGTCTGCCTTTTTCGATCGCTAGGCTATGTTCGCTAAGTCTGTACCTTGTCAAGGTTTTTCTCAGTTTGTTATCCTTTACCATGGTCAGGTACGCAGCCATGTTGTATTGTCTGTTTAGGGTCAAGTAGCAATTGAGTTTGCTTTGGGTTTTTGTTGTTTCTGCCCAATATGACAGGTATTTTTCCTTTTGTTTAGTGACAATGATGTTGGGTCGAATTCTCTCTGCTACGATGTCACTGTCCTGGGGCTGGTTATAGTTAGTAGTGTTAGTGGTTGCTTCACTGAGTCCCAGGACTAGTTGACTGAGGGAGTTATTCTTTATGGTCCTCTCTTGGCATTTCAAGGCTTCGTAATGAAAGCAGTGGGGGTTGCTCATTTTTAGGTCTCTCTCTCTCTCACTCCCAGTCTCTCTCACACTCCCAATCTCTCTCTCTCACACTCCCAATCTCTTTCTCTCTCAAACTCCCAATCTCTCTCTCTCTCAAACTCCCAATCACTCTCTCTCTCTCACACTCCCAATCTCTCTCTCTCTCACACTCCCAATCTCTCTCTCTCTCACTCCCAGTCTCTCTCTGTCTCACACTACCAGTCTCCCTCTCCCTCACACTCCCAATCTCTCTCTCTCTCACACTCTTAATCTCTCTCTCTCTCTCACTCCCAGTCTCTTTCTCTCTCACACTCCCAATCTCTCTCTCTCTCTCACTCCCAATCTCTCTCTCTCTCACCCCGAGTCACTCTCTCTCTCACACTCCCAATCTCCCTCTCTCTCTCACTCCCAATCTCTCTCTCTCTCACTCCCAGTCTCTCTCTCTCTCTCACACACTCCCGGTCTCTCTCTCTCACACTCCCATTCTCTCTCTCTCACACTCCCAGTCTCTCTCACTCACACGCCCAATCTCTCTCTCTCTCACACTCCCAATCTCTCTCTCTGACACTCCCAGTCTCTCTCTCTCTCACACACTCCCTGTCTCTCTCTCTCACAGTCCCATTCTCTCTCTCTCACACTCCCAGTCTCTCTCTCTCACACTCCCAATCTACCTCTCACTCACTCCCAATCTCTCTCTCTCTCACACTCCCAATCTATCTCTCTCACTCGCAATCTCTCTCTCTCACTCCCAATCTCTCTCTCACTCACTCCCAATCTCTCTCTCTCACACTCCCAGTCTCTCTCTCTCACTCGCAATCTCTCTCTCTCACTCCCAATCTCTCTCTCTCACACACTCCCAGTCTCTCACTCTCACACTCCCAATCTCTCTCTCTCTCACACTCCCAATCTCTCTCTCTCTCTCTCACTTCCAATCTCTCTCTCTCATACACTCCCAATCTCTCAGTTCAGTTCAGTTCAGTTCAAATGCTTTATTGGCATGAAAGTTTACAGAGAACCATATTGCCAAAGCTTACATAGCAAAAAGGTACAGTTTTCCAACATTCTGTAGGTGTCAATCGATTTGACATTTGTTGGGTACATACAATATTACTTTTAAACAATTTTAATTTTAAACAGTCTTTCTACTTCATTTGGTACGTTCAATATTAATTTTAAACAGTCTTACTTTTAAACAGTCCTCAGGTTGTGACATGTTGTTACATATTTGGCCCCAAGGTATGGTCTGTCTCCTTCTCCTAGGACTAATCTCAATTTTGACAGATCATCCAATTCCTTGAAATCTGGGGTTGTTTGGCTTAGCTTGTTGAATAATATGTTTCTTGATGTGTTGAATTTTTCGCATTTTAGGAGGAAATGCATTTCTGTTTCAACCTCGCCAGCCAGACATTGATCGCATATTCTATTCTCTCTAGGCTGCCAGGATTTCTTGTATCTGCCTTTTTCAATTTCCAGTTGGTGGTCGCTTAGTCTGTACCTGGTGAGGGTCTGTCTCTGTTTTGTGTCTCTGATGGTCGTGAGGTAGTCTGCCAGTTTATATTCTCTTTTTAGGGCCCGGTAACATTCTAATCTGCTTTGGCTTTCGGTTATTTTGTTCCAATGTTCCAGGTAGTTTTCTTTGCATTTTTTAATGATTTGGTTCACTCGGATTGGTGTTTGGACGGCTGTGTTGGTCTGGGGCTGGTCAGGGTCCGGCTGAGTACTTAGTTTCAGTAGCAGCTGACTCAGGGGACTCTTTTCTGGGTTTAGCTCTTGGGTCTGAAAGGCTTTGAAATGAAGGGTGTCTGGGGAGCTAGATTTGAGGTGATTTAGGAAGTTTAGTGCTCGTTTTTGGATGTTTATTATCAGTGGGTATCTGCCTAGTTCGGCTCTGCATGCATTTGTTGGCGTTTTTCTTTGGGTGCGAAGGATGCTTCGGCAGAATTCTGCCTCTCTCTCTCTCTCATACTCCCAATCTCTCTCTCTCTCACACTCCCAATCTCTCTCTCTCTCACACTCCCAATCTCTCTCTCTCCCACACTCCCAATCTCTCTCTCTCTCTCACACTCCCAATCTCTCTCTCTCTCACACTCCCAATCTCTCACTCTCTCACACTCCCAATCTCTCCTACACTCCCAGTCTCTCTCTCTCTCACACTCCCAGGCTCTCTATCTCAATCACTCCCAGTCTCTCTCTCTCACTCACTCCCAATCTCTCTCTCTCTCACACTCCCAATCTCTCTCTCTCTCACACTCCCAATCTCTCTCTCGCTCTCACTCCCAGTCTCTCTCTCTCACACTCCCTATCTCTCTCTCACTCTCCCAATCTCTCTCTCTCTCACACTCCCAATCTCTCTCTCTCACACTCCCAATCTCTCTCTCTCTCACACTCCCAACCTCTCTCTCTCTCACACTCCCAATCTCTCTCTCTCTCACACTCCCAATCTCTCTCTCTCACACTCCCAATCTCTCTCTCTCTCACACTCCCAATCTCTCTCTCTCTCACACTCCCAATCTCTCTCTCTCTCACACATTCCCAGTCTCTCTCTCTCTCACACTCCCAGTCTCTATCTCTCTCTCTCTCTAAATCTCTCTCTCTCTCTCTCACTCCTAGTCTCTCTCTCACTCCCAGTCTCTCTCTCTCTCACACTCCCACTCTCTCTCTCTCTCTCAACACCCCACTCTCTCTCTCTCTCACACTCCCAGTCTCTCTCTCTCACACACTCCCAGTCTCTCTCTCTCACACTCCCAGTCAATTCAATTCAATTCAATTCAATTCAAATCGCTTTATTGGCATGATAAGGTACATCTTATGTTGCCAAAGCATCAAAATACATTTATGGTTGAACACATAAACGCAGTTCTATTCATACAGTGTATAAACAGGTGCATCCTTGAGTGTATAAATGTACATTCGTATTATTTATATATACTCTTTTCTTAGGTTTACTGGTTGTCCCTCTGTTCATGGCAAGCTGTAACATAGTGTTCCGCCAGTGGTACACAGCTTCTCTCCTCCCCCAGTAGGTATGGGAGTTTTTGGTCGTCATTCAGATTTCTGAATTCAGGGCATATTTGTGAGAATTTTTGGGAGAAGTTCTCCCTGATGCCCTGATATTTTCCACAGGCTGTGAGGAAGTGCCTCTCTGTCTCCACTACTCCCTGACTGCAGTGAGAGCATATCCTGTCCTCTCTTGGCAGCCTGGTCTGCCTGTGTCTGCCTTTTTCGATCGCAAGGCTATGTTCGCTAAGTCTGTACCTTGTCAAGGTTTTTCTCAGTTTGTTATCCTTTACCATGGTTAGGTACGCAGCCATGTTGTATTGTCTGTTTCGGGTCAAGTAGCAATTGAGTTTGCTTTGGGTTTTTGTTGTTTCTGCCCAATATGACAGGTATTTTTCCTTTTGTTTAGTGACAATTGTGTTGGGTCGAATTCTCTCTGCTATGATGTCACTGTCCTGGGGCTGGTTATTGTTAGTAGTGTTAGTGGTTGCTTCACTGAGTCCCAGGACTAGTTGACTGAGGGAGTTATTCTTTATGGTCCTCTCTTAGCATTTCAGGGCTTCGTAATGATAGCAGTGGGGGTTGCTCATTTTTAGGTCTCTCTCTCTCTCACTCCCAGTCTCTCTCTCACTCCCAATCTCTCTCTCTCACACTCCCAATCTCTTTCTCTCTCAAACTCCCCATCTCTCTCTCTCTCAAACTCCCAATCTCTCTCTCTCTCTCACACTCCCAATCTCTCTCTCTCTCACACTCCCAATCTCTCTCTCTCTCACTCCCAGTCTCTCTCTCTCTCAAACTCCCAGTCTCTCTCTCACACTACCAATCTCTCTCTCTCACACACTCCCAGTCTCTATCTCTCTCTCAGACTCCCAGTCTCTACCTCTCACTCACTCCCAGTTTCTCTCTCTCACACTCCCAATCTCTCTCTCTCTCACACTCCCAATCTCTCTCTCTCTCACACTCCCAATCTCTCTCTCTCTCACTCCCAGTCTCTCTCACACTCCCAATCTCTCTCTCTCACACTCCCAATCTCTCTCTCTCTCACTCCCAGTCTCTCTCTCACTCACACTCCCAATCTCTCTCTCTCACACACTCCCAGCCTCTCCCTCCCTCACACTCCCAATCTCTCTCTCTCACACTCCCAAGCTCTCTCTCTCTCTCACTCCCAGTCTCTCTCTCTCTCACACTCCCAATCTCTCTCTCTCTCACACTCCCAATCTCTCTCTGTCTCACTCCCAGTCTCTCTCAGACTCCCAATCTCTCTCTCGCTCACACTCCCAATCTCTCTCTCTCTCACACTCCCAATCTCTCTCTCTCTCACTCCCAGTCTCTCTCACACTCCCAATCTCTCCCTCTCACACTCCCAATCACTTTCTCTCTCACACTCCCAATCTCTCTCTCTCTCAAACTCCCAATCTCTCTCTCTCTCATACTCCCAATCTCTCTCTCTCTCTCACTCCCAATCTCTCTCTCTCTCTCACTCCCAGTCTCTCTCTCTCTCACACACCCATCCTCTCTCTCTCTCACACTCCCAGCCTCTCTCTCCCTCACACTCCCAATCTCACTCTCTCTCACATTCCTACTCTCTCTCTCTCTCTCACTCCCAGTCTCTCTCTCTCTCACACTCCCAAACTCACTCTCTCTCACTCCCAGTCTCTCTCTCTCTCTCACTCCCAATCTCCCTCTCTCTCACTCCCAGTCACTCTCTCTCTCACACTCCCAATCTCTCTCTCACTCTCCCAGTCTCTCTCTCTCTCACACAGTCCCAGTCTCTCTCTCTCACACTCCCAGTCTCTCTCTCTCACACTCCCAGTCTCTCCCTCTCACTCACTCCCAGTCCCTCTCTCTCACACTCCCAATCTCTCTCTCTCACAGTCCCAATCTCTCTCTCTCACACTCCCAGTCTCTCTCTCTCACACTCCCAATCTCTCTCTCTCTCACTCCCAATCTCTCTCTCTCACATTCCCAGTCTCTCTCTCACACTCCCAATCTCTCCCTCTCTCACGCTCCCAATCTCTCTCTCTCACACTCCCAATCTCTCTCTCTCACACCGAGTGTCTCTCACACTCCCAATCTCTCTCTCTCACACTCCCAATCTCTCTCTCTCTCACTCCCAGTCTCTCTCTCTCTCAAACTCCCAATCTCTCTCTCACACTCCCAGCCTCTCCCTCCCTCACACTCCCAATCTCTCTCTCTCTCACACTCCCAATCTCTCTCTCTCTCACTCCCAGTCTCTCTCTCTCTCACACTCCCAATCTCTCTCTCTCTCACACACCCAATCTCTCTCTCTCTCTCACTCCCAATCTCTCTCTCTCTCACTCCCAGTCTCTCTCTCTCTCACACTCCCAATCTCTCTCTCTCTCACACTCCCAATCTCTCTCTCTCTCACACTCCCAATCTCTCTCTCTCTCACACATTCCCAGTCTCTCTCTCTCTCACACTCCCAGTCTCTATCTCTCTCTCTCTCTAAATCTTTCTCTCTCTCTCTCACTCCTAGTCTCTCTCTCACACTTCCACTCTCTCTCTCTCTCTCAACACCCCACTCTCTCTCTCTCTCTCACACTCCCAGTCTCTCTCTCTCTCACACACTCCCAGTCTCTCTCTCTCACACTCCCAGTCAATTCAATTCAATTCAATTCAATTCAAATCGCTTTATTGGCATGATAAGGTACATCTTATGTTGCCAAAGCATCAAAATACATTTTTGGTTGAACACATAAACGCTGTTCTATTCATACAGTGTATAAGCAGGTATATCCCTGAGTGTATAAATATACATTCGTATTGTTTATATATACTCTTTTCTTAGGTTTACTGGTTGTCCCTCTGTTCATGGCAAGCTGTAACATAGTGTTCCGCCAGTGGTACACAGCTTCTCTCCTCCCCCAGTAGGTATGGGAGTTTTTGGTCATCATTCAGATTTCTGAATTCAGGACATATTTGTGAGAATTTTTGGTAGAAGTTCTCCCTGATGCCCTGATATTTTCCACAGGCTGTGAGGAAGTGCCTCTCTGTCTCCACTACTCCCTGACTGCAGTGAGAGCATATCCTGTCCTCTCTTGGCAGCCTGGTCTGCCTGTGTCTGCCTTTTTCGATCGCTAGGCTATGTTCGCTTAGTCTGTACCTTGTCAAGGTTTTTCTCAGTTTGTTATCCTTTACCATGGTCAGGTACGCAGCCATGTTGTATTGTCTGTTTAGGGTCAAGTAGCAATTGAGTTTGCTTTGGGTTTTTGTTGTTTCTGCCCAATATGACAGGTATTTTTCCTTTTGTTTAGTGACAATTGTGTTGGGTCGAATTCTCTCTGCTACGATGTCACTGTCCTGGGGCTGGTTATAGTTAGTAGTGTTAGTGGTTGCTTCACTGAGTCCCAGGACTAGTTGACTGAGGGAGTTATTCTTTATGGTCCTCTCTTGGCATTTCAAGGCTTCGTAATGAAAGCAGTGGGGGTTGCTCATTTTTAGGTCTCTCTCTCTCTCACTCCCAGTCTCTCTCACACTCCCAATCTCTCTCTCTCTCACACTCCCAATCTCTTTCTCTCTCAAACTCCCAATCTCTCTCTCTCTCAAACTCCCAATCTCTCTCTCTCTCTCACACTCCCAATCTCTCTCTCTCTCACACTCCCAATCTCTCTTTCTCTCACTCCCAGTCTCTCTCTCTCTCACACTCCCAGTCTCCCTCTCCCTCACACTCCCAATCTCTCTCTCTCTCACACTCTTAATCTCTCTCTCTCTCTCTCACTCCCAGTCTCTTTCTCTCTCACACTCCTAATCTCTCTCTCTCTCACTCCCAATCTCTCTCTCTCTCACCCCGAGTCACTCTCTCTCTCACACTCCCAATCTCCCTCTCTCTCTCACTCCCAATCTCTCTCTCTCTCACTCCCAGTCTCTCTCTCTCTCTCACACACTCCCGGTCTCTCTCTCTCACACTCCCATTCTCTCTCTCTCACACTCCCAGTCTCTCTCACTCACACTCCCAATCTCTCTCTCTCTCACACTCCCAATCTCTCTCTCTGACACTCCCAGTCTCTCTCTCTCTCACACACTCCCTGTCTCTCTCTCTCACAGTCCCATTCTCTCTCTCTCACACTCCCAGTCTCTCTCTCTCACACTCCCAATCTACCTCTCACTCACTCCCAATCTCTCTCTCTCTCACACTCCCAATCTCTCTCTCTCACTCGCAATCTCTCTCTCTCACTCCCAATCTCTCTCTCACTCACTCCCAATCTCTCTCTCTCACACTCCCAGTCTCTCTCTCTCACTCGCAATCTCTCTCTCTCACTCCCAATCTCTCTCTCTCACACACTCCCAGTCTCTCACTCTCACACTCCCAATCTCTCTCTCTCTCACACTCCCAATCTCTCTCTCTCTCACTTCCAATCTCTCTCTCTCATACACTCCCAATCTCTCTCTCTCTCTCATACTCCCAATCTCTCTCTCTCTCTCACACTCCCAATCTCTCTCTCTCTCACACTCCCAATCTCTCTCTCTCCCACACTCCCAATCTCTCTCTCTCTCACACATTCCCAGTCTCTCTCTCTCTCACACTCCCAGTCTCTATCTCTCTCTCTCTAAATCTTTCTCTCTCTCTCTCACTCCTAGTCTCTCTCTCACACTCCCACTCTCTCTCTCTCTCTCAACACCCCACTCTCTCTCTCTCTCACACTCCCAGTCTCTCTCTCTCACACACTCCCAGTCTCTCTCTCTCACACTCCCAGTCAATTCAATTCAATTCAATTCAATTCAAATCGCTTTATTGGCATGATAAGGTACATCTTATGTTGCCAAAGCATCAAAATACATTTATGGTTGAACACATAAACGCTGTTCTATTCATACAGTGTATAAGCAGGTATATCCCTGAGTGTATAAATATACATTCGTATTGTTTATATATACTCTTTTCTTAGGTTTACTGGTTGTCACTCTGTTCATGGCAAGCTGTAACATAGTGTTCCGCCAGTGGTACACAGCTTCTCTCCTCCCCCAGTAGGTATGGGAGTTTTTGGTCATCATTCAGATTTCTGAATTCAGGACATATTTGTGAGAATTTTTGGTAGAAGTTCTCCCTGATGCCCTGATATTTTCCACAGGCTGTGAGGAAGTGCCTCTCTGTCTCCACTACTCCCTGACTGCAGTGAGAGCATATCCTGTCCTCTCTTGGCAGCCTGGTCTGCCTGTGTCTGCCTTTTTCGATCGCTAGGCTATGTTCGCTTAGTCTGTACCTTGTCAAGGTTTTTCTCAGTTTGTTATCCTTTACCATGGTCAGGTACGCAGCCATGTTGTATTGTCTGTTTAGGGTCAAGTAGCAATTGAGTTTGCTTTGGGTTTTTGTTGTTTCTGCCCAATATGACAGGTATTTTTCCTTTTGTTTAGTGACAATTGTGTGGGGTCGAATTCTCTCTGCTACGATGTCACTGTCCTGGGGCTGGTTATAGTTAGTAGTGTTAGTGGTTGCTTCACTGAGTCCCAGGACTAGTTGACTGAGGGAGTTATTCTTTATGGTCCTCTCTTGGCATTTCAAGGCTTCGTAATGAAAGCAGTGGGGGTTGCTCATTTTTAGGTCTCTCTCTCTCTCACTCCCAGTCTCTCTCACACTCCCAATCTCTCTCTCTCACACTCCCAATCTCTTTCTCTCTCAAACTCCCAGTCTCTCTCTCTCTCAAACTCCCAATCTCTCTCTCTCTCTCACACTCCCAATCTCTCTCTCTCTCACACTCCCAATCTCTCTCTCTCTCACTCCCAGTCTCTCTCTCTCTCACACTCCCAGTCTCCCTCTCCCTCACACTCCCAATCTCTCTCTCTCTCACACTCTTAATCTCTCTCTCTCTCTCACTCCCAGTCTCTTTCTCTCTCACACTCCCAATCTCTCTCTCTCTCTCACTCCCAATCTCTCTCTCTCTCACCCCGAGTCACTCTCTCTCTCACACTCCCAATCTCCCTCTCTCTCTCACTCCCAATCTCTCTCTCTCTCACTCCCAGTCTCTCTCTCTCTCTCACACACTCCCGGTCTCTCTCTCTCACACTCCCATTCTCTCTCTCTCACACTCCCAGTCTCTCTCACTCACACTCCCAATCTCTCTCTCTCTCACACTCCCAATCTCTCTCTCTGACACTCCCAGTCTCTCTCTCTCTCACACACTCCCTGTCTCTCTCTCTCACAGTCCCATTCTCTCTCTCTCACACTCCCAGTCTCTCTCTCTCACACTCCCAATCTACCTCTCACTCACTCCCAATCTCTCTCTCTCACACTCCCAATCTCTCTCTCTCACTCGCAATCTCTCTCTCTCACTCCCAATCTCTCTCTCACTCACTCCCAATCTCTCTCTCTCACACTCCCAGTCTCTCTCTCTCACTCGCAATCTCTCTCTCTCACTCCCAATCTCTCTCTCTCACACACTCCCAGTCTCTCACTCTCACACTCCCAATCTCTCTCTCTCTCACACTCCCAATCTCTCTCTCTCTCACTTCCAATCTCTCTCTCTCATACACTCCCAATCTCTCTCTCTCTCTCATACTCCCAATCTCTCTCTCTCTCTCACACTCCCAATCTCTCTCTCTCTCACACTCCCAATCTCTCTCTCTCCCACACTCCCAATCTCTCTCTCTCTCACACATTCCCAGTCTCTCTCTCTCTCACACTCCCAGTCTCTATCTCTCTCTCTCTCTAAATCTTTCTCTCTCTCTCTCACTCCTAGTCTCTCTCTCACACTCCCACTCTCTCTCTCTCTCTCAACACCCCTCTCTCTCTCTCTCTCTCACACTCCCAGTCTCTCTCTCTCACACACTCCCAGTCTCTCTCTCTCACACTCCCAGTCAATTCAATTCAATTCAATTCAATTCAAATCGCTTTATTGGCATGATAAGGTACATCTTATGTTGCCAAAGCATCAAAATACATTTATGGTTGAACACATAAACGCTGTTCTATTCATACAGTGTATAAGCAGGTATATCCCTGAGTGTATAAATATACATTCGTATTGTTTATATATACTCTTTTCTTAGGTTTACTGGTTGTCCCTCTGTTCATGGCAAGCTGTAACATAGTGTTCCGCCAGTGGTACACAGCTTCTCTCCTCCCCCAGTAGGTATGGGAGTTTTTGGTCATCATTCAGATTTCTGAATTCAGGACATATTTGTGAGAATTTTTGGTAGAAGTTCTCCCTGATGCCCTGATATTTTCCACAGGCTGTGAGGAAGTGCCTCTCTGTCTCCACTACTCCCTGACTGCAGTGAGAGCATATCCTGTCCTCTCTTGGCAGCCTGGTCTGCCTGTGTCTGCCTTTTTCGATCGCTAGGCTATGTTCGCTTAGTCTGTACCTTGTCAAGGTTTTTCTCAGTTTGTTATCCTTTACCATGGTCAGGTACGCAGCCATGTTGTATTGTCTGTTTAGGGTCAAGTAGCAATTGAGTTTGCTTTGGGTTTTTGTTGTTTCTGCCCAATATGACAGGTATTTTTCCTTTTGTTTAGTGACAATTGTGTTGGGTCGAATTCTCTCTGCTACGATGTCACTGTCCTGGGGCTGGTTATAGTTAGTAGTGTTAGTGGTTGCTTCACTGAGTCCCAGGACTAGTTGACTGAGGGAGTTATTCTTTATGGTCCTCTCTTGGCATTTCAAGGCTTCGTAATGAAAGCAGTGGGGGTTGCTCATTTTTAGGTCTCTCTCTCTCTCACTCCCAGTCTCTCTCACACTCCCAATCTCTCTCTCTCACACTCCCAATCTCTTTCTCTCTCAAACTCCCAATCTCTCTCTCTCTCAAACTCCCAATCTCTCTCTCTCTCTCACACTCCCAATCTCTCTCTCTCTCACACTCCCAATCTCTCTCTCTCTCACTCCCAGTCTCTCTCTCTCTCACACTCCCAGTCTCCCTCTCCCTCACACTCCCAATCTCTCTCTCTCTCACACTCTTAATCTCTCTCTCTCTCTCACTCCCAGTCTCTTTCTCTCTCACACTCCCAATCTCTCTCTCTCTCTCACTCCCAATCTCTCTCTCTCTCACCCCGAGTCACTCTCTCTCTCACACTCCCAATCTCCCTCTCTCTCTCACTCCCAATCTCTCTCTCTCTCACTCCCAGTCTCTCTCTCTCTCTCACACACTCCCGGTCTCTCTCTCTCACACTCCCATTCTCTCTCTCTCACACTCCCAGTCTCTCTCACTCACACTCCCAATCTCTCTCTCTCTCACACTCCCAATCTCTCTCTCTGACACTCCCAGTCTCTCTCTCTCTCACACACTCCCTGTCTCTCTCTCTCACAGTCCCATTCTCTCTCTCTCACACTCCCAGTCTCTCTCTCTCACACTCCCAATCTACCTCTCACTCACTCCCAATCTCTCTCTCTCACACTCCCAATCTCTCTCTCTCACTCGCAATCTCTCTCTCTCACTCCCAATCTCTCTCTCACTCACTCCCAATCTCTCTCTCTCACACCCCCAGTCTCTCTCTCTCACTCGCAATCTCTCTCTCTCACTCCCAATCTCTCTCTCTCACACACTCCCAGTCTCTCACTCTCACACTCCCAATCTCTCTCTCTCTCACACTCCCAATCTCTCTCTCTCTCACTTCCAATCTCTCTCTCTCATACACTCCCAATCTCTCTCTCTCTCTCATACTCCCAATCTCTCTCTCTCTCTCAGACTCCCAATCTCTCTCTCTCTCACACTCCCAATCTCTCTCTCTCCCACACTCCCAATCTCTCTCTCTCTCTCACACTCCCAATCTCTCTCTCTCTCACACTCCCAATCTCTCACTCTCTCACACTCCCAATCTCTCCTACACTCCCGGTCTCTCTCTCTCTCACACTCCCAGGCTCTCTATCTCAATCACTCCCAGTTTCTCTCTCTCACTCACTCCCAATCTCTCTCTCTCTCACACTCCCAATCTCTCTCTCTCTCACACTCCCAATCTCTCTCTCGCTCTCACTCCCAGTCTCTCTCTCTCACACTCCCTATCTCTCTCTCACTCTCCCAATCTCTCTCTCTCTCACACTCCCAATCTCTCTCTCTCACACTCCCAATCTCTCTCTCTCTCACACTCCCAACCTCTCTCTCTCTCACACTCCCAATCTCTCTCTCTCTCACACTCCCAATCTCTCTCTCTCACACTCCCAATCTCTCTCTCTCTCACACTCCCAATCTCTCTCTCTCTCACACTCCCAATCTCTCTCTCTCTCACACATTCCCAGTCTCTCTCTCTCTCACACTCCCAGTCTCTATCTCTCTCTCTCTCTAAATCTCTCTCTCTCTCTCTCACTCCTAGTCTCTCTCTCACTCCCAGTCTCTCTCTCTCTCACACTCCCAATCTCTCTCTCTCTCACACTCCCAATCTCTCTCTCTCTCACTCCCAGTCTCTCTCAGACTCCCAATCTCTCTCTCGCTCACACTCCCAATCTCTCTCTCTCTCACACTCCCAATCTCTCTCTTTCTCACTCCCAGTCTCTCTCACACTCCCAATCTCTCCCTCTCACACTCCCAATCACTTTCTCTCTCACACTCCCAATCTCTCTCTCTCTCAAACTCCCAATCTCTCTCTCTCTCATACTCCCAATCTCTCTCTCTCTCTCACTCCCAATCTCTCTCTCTCTCTCACTCCCAGTCTCTCTCTCTCTCACACACCCATCCTCTCTCTCTCTCACACTCCCAGCCTCTCTCTCCCTCACACTCCCAATCTCTCTCTCTCTCACATTCCTACTCTCTATCTCACTCCCAGTCTCTCTCTCTCTCACACTCCCAAACTCACTCTCTCTCACTCCCAGTCTCTCTCTCTCTCTCACTCCCAATCTCCCTCTCTCTCACTCCCAGTCACTCTCTCTCTCACACTCCCAATCTCTCTCTCACTCTCCCAGTCTCTCTCTCTCTCACACAGTCCCAGTCTCTCTCTCTCACACTCCCAGTCTCTCTCTCTCACACTCCCAGTCTCTCCCTCTCACTCACTCCCAGTCCCTCTCTCTCACACTCCCAATCTCTCTCTCTCACAGTCCCAATCTCTCTCTCTCACACTCCCAGTCTCTCTCTCTCACACTCCCAATCTCTCTCTCTCTCACTCCCAATCTCTCTCTCTCACATTCCCAGTCTCTCTCTCACACTCCCAATCTCTCCCTCTCTCACGCTCCCAATCTCTCTCTCTCACACTCCCAATCTCTCTCTCTCACACCGAGTGTCTCTCACACTCCCAATCTCTCTCTCTCACACTCCCAATCTCTCTCTCACTCACTCCCAGTCTCTCTCTCTCTCAAACTCCCAATCTCTCTCTCACACTCCCAGCCTCTCCCTCCCTCACACTCCCAATCTCTCTCTCTCTCACACTCCCAATCTCTCTCTCTCTCACTCCCAGTCTCTCTCTCTCTCACACTCCCAATCTCTCTCTCTCTCACACACCCAATCTCTCTCTCTCTCTCACTCCCAATCTCTCTCTCTCACACTCCCAATCTCTCTCTCTCTCACACTCCCAATCGCTCTCTCTCTCACTCCCAATCTCTCTCTCTCTCTCACTCCCAATCTCTCTCTCTCTCACACTCCCAATCTCTCTCTCTCTCACACTCCCAATCTCTCTCTCTCACACTCCCAATCTCTCTCTCTCTCACACTCCCAATCTCTCTCTCTCTCACACTCCCAATCTCTCTCTCTCTCACACATTCCCAGTCTCTCTCTCTCTCACACTCTCAGTCTCTATCTCTCTCTCTCTCTAAATCTCTCTCTCTCTCTCTCACTCCTAGTCTCTCTCTCACTCCCAGTCTCTCTCTCTCTCACACTCCCACTCTCTCTCTCTCTCTCTCAACACCCCACTCTCTCTCTCTCTCACACTCCCAGTCTCTCTCTCTCACACACTCCCAGTCTCTCTCTCTCACACTCCCAGTCAATTCAATTCAATTCAATTCAATTCAAATCGCTTTATTGGCATGATAAGGTACATCTTATGTTGCCAAAGCATCAAAATACATTTATGGTTGAACACATAAACGCAGTTCTATTCATACAGTGTATAAACAGGTGTATCCTTGAGTGTATAAATATACATTCGTATTATTTATATATACTCTTTTCTTAGGTTTACTGGTTGTCCCTCTGTTCATGGCAAGCTGTAACATAGTGTTCCGCCAGTGGTACACAGCTTCTCTCCTCCCCCAGTAGGTATGGGAGTTTTTGGTCGTCATTCAGATTTCTGAATTCAGGGCATATTTGTGAGAATTTTTGGGAGAAGTTCTCCCTGATGCCCTGATATTTTCCACAGGCTGTGAGGAAGTGCCTCTCTGTCTCCACTACTCCCTGACTGCAGTGAGAGCATATCCTGTCCTCTCTTGGCAGCCTGGTCTGCCTGTGTCTGCCTTTTTCGATCGCAAGGCTATGTTCGCTAAGTCTGTACCTTGTCAAGGTTTTTCTCAGTTTGTTATCCTTTACCATGGTTAGGTACGCAGCCATGTTGTATTGTCTGTTTCGGGTCATGTAGCAATTGAGTTTGCTTTGGGTTTTTGTTGTTTCTGCCCAATATGACAGGTATTTTTCCTTTTGTTTAGTGACAATTGTGTTGGGTCGAATTCTCTCTGCTACGATGTCACTGTCCTGGGGCTGGTTACTGTTAGTAGTGTTAGTGGTTGCTTCACTGAGTCCCAGGACTAGTTGACTGAGGGAGTTATTCTTTATGGTCCTCTCTTAGCATTTCAAGGCTTCGTAATGATAGCAGTGGGGGTTGCTCATTTTTAGGTCCCTCTCTCTCTCACTCCCAGTCTCTCTCACACTCCCAATCTCTCTCTCTCACACTCCCAATCTCTTTCTCTCTCAAACTCCCAATCTCTCTCTCTCTCAAACTCCCAATCTCTCTCTCTCTCTCACACTCCCAATCTCTCTCTCTCTCACACTCCCAATCTCTCTCTCTCTCACTCCCAGTCTCTCTCTCTCTCACACTCCCAGTCTCTCTCTCACACTACCAATCTCTCTCTCTCACACACTCCCAGTCTCTATCTCTCTCTCAGACTCCCAGTCTCTACCTCTCACTCACTCCCAGTTTCTCTCTCTCACACTCCCAATCTCTCTCTCTCTCACACTCCCAATCTCTCTCTCTCTCACACTCCCAATCTCTCTCTCTCTCACTCCCAGTCTCTCTCACACTCCCAATCTCTCTCTCTCACACTCCCAATCTCTCTCTCTCACACTCCCAGTCTCTCTCTCACTCACACTCCCAATCTCTCTCTCTCACACACTCCCAGCCTCTCCCTCCCTCACACTCCCAATCTCTCTCTCTCACACTCCCAAGCTCTCTCTCTCTCTCACTCCCAGTCTCTCTCTCTCTCACACTCCCAATCTCTCTCTCTCTCACACTCCCAATCTCTCTCTCTCTCACTCCCAGTCTCTCTCAGACTCCCAATCTCTCTCTCGCTCACACTCCCAATCTCTCTCTCTCTCACACTCCCAATCTCTCTCTTTCTCACTCCCAGTCTCTCTCACACTCCCAATCTCTCCCTCTCACACTCCCAATCACTTTCTCTCTCACACTCCCAATCTCTCTCTCTCTCAAACTCCCAATCTCTCTCTCTCTCATACTCCCAATCTCTCTCTCTCTCTCACTCCCAATCTCTCTCTCTCTCTCACTCCCAGTCTCTCTCTCTCTCACACACCCATCCTCTCTCTCTCTCACACTCCCAGCCTCTCTCTCCCTCACACTCCCAATCTCTCTCTCTCTCACATTCCTACTCTCTATCTCACTCCCAGTCTCTCTCTCTCTCACACTCCCAAACTCACTCTCTCTCACTCCCAGTCTCTCTCTCTCTCTCACTCCCAATCTCCCTCTCTCTCACTCCCAGTCACTCTCTCTCTCACACTCCCAATCTCTCTCTCACTCTCCCAGTCTCTCTCTCTCTCACACAGTCCCAGTCTCTCTCTCTCACACTCCCAGTCTCTCTCTCTCACACTCCCAGTCTCTCCCTCTCACTCACTCCCAGTCCCTCTCTCTCACACTCCCAATCTCTCTCTCTCACAGTCCCAATCTCTCTCTCTCACACTCCCAGTCTCTCTCTCTCACACTCCCAATCTCTCTCTCTCTCACTCCCAATCTCTCTCTCTCACATTCCCAGTCTCTCTCTCACACTCCCAATCTCTCCCTCTCTCACGCTCCCAATCTCTCTCTCTCTCACACTCCCAATCTCTCTCTCTCACACCGAGTGTCTCTCACACTCCCAATCTCTCTCTCTCACACTCCCAATCTCTCTCTCACTCACTCCCAGTCTCTCTCTCTCTCAAACTCCCAATCTCTCTCTCACACTCCCAGCCTCTCCCTCCCTCACACTCCCAATCTCTCTCTCTCTCACACTCCCAATCTCTCTCTCTCTCACTCCCAGTCTCTCTCTCTCTCACACTCCCAATCTCTCTCTCTCTCACACACCCAATCTCTCTCTCTCTCTCACTCCCAATCTCTCTCTCTCACACTCCCAATCTCTCTCTCTCTCTCACTTCCAATCTCTCTCTCTCATACACTCCCAATCTCTTTCTCTCTCTCATACTCCCAATCTCTCTCTCTCACACTCCCAATCTCTCTCTCTCTCACACTCCCCAATCTCTCTCTCTCCCACACTCCCAATCTCTCTCTCTCTCTCACACTCCCAATCTCTCTCTCTCTCACACTCCCAATCTCTCACTCTCTCACACTCCCAATCTCTCCTACACTCCCAGTCTCTCTCTCTCTCACACTCCCAGGCTCTCTATCTCAATCACTCCCAGTTTCTCTCTCTCACTCACTCCCCAATCTCTCTCTCTCTCACACTCCCAATCTCTCTCTCTCTCACACTCCCAATCTCTCTCTCGCTCTCACTCCCAGTCTCTCTCTCTCACACTCCCTATCTCTCTCTCACTCTCCCAATCTCTCTCTCTCTCACACTCCCAATCTCTCTCTCTCACACTCCCAATCTCTCTCTCTCTCACACTCCCAACCTCTCTCTCTCTCACACTCCCAATCTCTCTCTCTCTCACACTCCCAATCTCTCTCTCTCACACTCCCAATCTCTCTCTCTCTCACACTCCCAATCTCTCTCTCTCTCACACTCCCAATCTCTCTCTCTCTCACACATTCCCAGTCTCTCTCTCTCTCACACTCTCAGTCTCTATCTCTCTCTCTCTCTAAATCTCTCTCTCTCTCTCTCACTCCTAGTCTCTCTCTCACTCCCAGTCTCTCTCTCTCTCACACTCCCACTCTCTCTCTCTCTCTCTCAACACCCCACTCTCTCTCTCTCTCACACTCCCAGTCTCTCTCTCTCACACACTCCCAGTCTCTCTCTCTCACACTCCCAGTCAATTCAATTCAATTCAATTCAATTCAAATCGCTTTATTGGCATGATAAGGTACATCTTATGTTGCCAAAGCATCAAAATACATTTATGGTTGAACACATAAACGCAGTTCTATTCATACAGTGTATAAACAGGTGTATCCTTGAGTGTATAAATATACATTCGTATTATTTATATATACTCTTTTCTTAGGTTTACTGGTTGTCCCTCTGTTCATGGCAAGCTGTAACATAGTGTTCCGCCAGTGGTACACAGCTTCTCTCCTCCCCCAGTAGGTATGGGAGTTTTTGGTCGTCATTCAGATTTCTGAATTCAGGGCATATTTGTGAGAATTTTTGGGAGAAGTTCTCCCTGATGCCCTGATATTTTCCACAGGCTGTGAGGAAGTGCCTCTCTGTCTCCACTACTCCCTGACTGCAGTGAGAGCATATCCTGTCCTCTCTTGGCAGCCTGGTCTGCCTGTGTCTGCCTTTTTCGATCGCAAGGCTATGTTCGCTAAGTCTGTACCTTGTCAAGGTTTTTCTCAGTTTGTTATCCTTTACCATGGTTAGGTACGCAGCCATGTTGTATTGTCTGTTTCGGGTCAAGTAGCAATTGAGTTTGCTTTGGGTTTTTGTTGTTTCTGCCCAATATGACAGGTATTTTTCCTTTTGTTTAGTGACAATTGTGTTGGGTCGAATTCTCTCTGCTACGATGTCACTGTCCTGGGGCTGGTTACTGTTAGTAGTGTTAGTGGTTGCTTCACTGAGTCCCAGGACTAGTTGACTGAGGGAGTTATTCTTTATGGTCCTCTCTTAGCATTTCAAGGCTTCGTAATGATAGCAGTGGGGGTTGCTCATTTTTAGGTCTCTCTCTCTCTCACTCCCAGTCTCTCTCACACTCCCAATCTCTCTCTCTCACACTCCCAATCTCTTTCTCTCTCAAACTCCCAATCTCTCTCTCTCTCAAACTCCAATCTCTCTCTCTCTCTCACACTCCCAATCTCTCTCTCTCTCACACTCCCAATCTCTCTCTCTCTCACTCCCAGTCTCTCTCTCTCTCACACTCCCAGTCTCTCTCTCACACTACCAATCTCTCTCTCTCCACACTCCCAGTCTCTATCTCTCTCTCAGACTCCCAGTCTCTACCTCTCACTCACTCCCAGTTTCTCTCTCTCACACTCCCAATCTCTCTCTCTCTCACACTCCCAATCTCTCTCTCTCTCACACTCCCAATCTCTCTCTCTCTCACTCCCAGTCTCTCTCACACTCCCAATCTCTCTCTCTCACACTCCCAATCTCTCTCTCTCACACTCCCAGTCTCTCTCTCACTCACACTCCCAATCTCTCTCTCTCACACACTCCCAGCCTCTCCCTCCCTCACACTCCCAATCTCTCTCTCTCACACTCCCAAGCTCTCTCTCTCTCTCACTCCCAGTCTCTCTCTCTCTCACACTCCCAATCTCTCTCTCTCTCACACTCCCAATCTCTCTCTCTCTCACTCCCAGTCTCTCTCAGACTCCCAATCTCTCTCTCGCTCACACTCCCAATCTCTCTCTCTCTCACACTCCCAATCTCTCTCTTTCTCACTCCCAGTCTCTCTCACACTCCCAATCTCTCCCTCTCACACTCCCAATCACTTTCTCTCTCACACTCCCAATCTCTCTCTCTCTCAAACTCCCAATCTCTCTCTCTCTCATACTCCCAATCTCTCTCTCTCTCTCACTCCCAATCTCTCTCTCTCTCTCACTCCCAGTCTCTCTCTCTCTCACACACCCATCCTCTCTCTCTCTCACACTCCCAGCCTCTCTCTCCCTCACACTCCCAATCTCTCTCTCTCTCACATTCCTACTCTCTATCTCACTCCCAGTCTCTCTCTCTCTCACACTCCCAAACTCACTCTCTCTCACTCCCAGTCTCTCTCTCTCTCTCACTCCCAATCTCCCTCTCTCTCACTCCCAGTCACTCTCTCTCTCACACTCCCAATCTCTCTCTCACTCTCCCAGTCTCTCTCTCTCTCACACAGTCCCAGTCTCTCTCTCTCACACTCCCAGTCTCTCTCTCTCACACTCCCAGTCTCTCCCTCTCACTCACTCCCAGTCCCTCTCTCTCACACTCCCAATCTCTCTCTCTCACAGTCCCAATCTCTCTCTCTCACACTCCCAGTCTCTCTCTCTCACACTCCCAATCTCTCTCTCTCTCACTCCCAATCTCTCTCTCTCACATTCCCAGTCTCTCTCTCACACTCCCAATCTCTCCCTCTCTCACGCTCCCAATCTCTCTCTCTCACACTCCCAATCTCTCTCTCTCACACCGAGTGTCTCTCACACTCCCAATCTCTCTCTCTCACACTCCCAATCTCTCTCTCACTCACTCCCAGTCTCTCTCTCTCTCAAACTCCCAATCTCTCTCTCACACTCCCAGCCTCTCCCTCCCTCACACTCCCAATCTCTCTCTCTCTCACACTCCCAATCTCTCTCTCTCTCACTCCCAGTCTCTCTCTCTCTCACACTCCCAATCTCTCTCTCTCTCACACACCCAATCTCTCTCTCTCTCTCACTCCCAATCTCTCTCTCTCACACTCCCAATCTCTCTCTCTCTCACACTCCCAATCGCTCTCTCTCTCACTCCCAGTCTCTCTCTCGCTCTCACTCCCAATCTCTCTCTCTCTCACTCCCAGTCTCTCTCTCTCACACTCCCAATCTCTCTCTCTCTCACTCCCAATCACTCTCTCTCACACTCCCAGTTTCTCTCTCACACTACCAATCTCTCTCTCTCACTCCCAATCACTCTCTCTCACACTCCCAGTTTCTCTCTCACACTACCAATCTCTCTCTCTCACACACTCCCAGTCTCTCTCTCTCTCACACACTCCCAGTCTCTCTCTCTCACACTCCCAGTCTCTCTCTCACACTCCCAGTCTCTACCTCTCACTCACTCCCAGGCTCTCTCTCTCACACTCCCAATCTCTCGCTCTCTCACACTCCCAATCTCTCTCTCTCTCACTCCCAGTCTCTCTCACACTCCCAATCTCTCTCTCTCACACTCCCAATCTCTTTCTCTCTCACACTACCAATCTCTCTCTCTCTCAAACTCCCAATCACTCTCTCTCTCACACTCCCAATCTCTCTCTCTCTCACACTCCCAATCTCTCTCTCTCTCTCACTCCCAGTCTCTCTCTCTCTCACACTCCCAGTCTCTCTCTCCCTCACACTCCCAATCTTTCTCTCTCTCACACTCCTAATCTCTCTCTCCAATTCCAATTCCAATTAAAATGCTTTATTGGCATGAAAGTTTACAGAGAACCATATTGCCAAAGCTTACATAGCAAAAAGGTACAGTTTTCCAACATTCTGTAGGTGTCAATCGATTTGACATTTGTTGGGTACATACAATATTACTTTTAAACAATATTAATTTTAAACAGTCTTTGTACTTCATTTGGTACGTTCAATATTAATTTTAAACAGTCTTAATTTTAAACAGTCCTCAGGTTGTGACATGTTGTTACATATTTGGCCCCAAGGTATGGTCTGTCTCCTTCTCCTAGGACTAATCTCAATTTTGACAGATCATCCAATTCCTTGAAATCTGGGGTTGTTTGGCTTAGCTTGTTGAATAATATGTTTCTTGATGTGTTGAATTTTTCGCATTTTAGGAGGAAATGCATTTCTGTTTCAACCTCGCCAGCCAGACATTGATCGCATATTCTATTCTCTCTAGGCTGCCAGGATTTCTTGTATCTGCCTTTTTCAATTTCCAGTTGGTGGTCGCTTAGTCTATACCTGGTGAGGGTCTGTCTCTGTTTTGTGTCTCTGATGGTCGTGAGGTAGTCTGCCAGTTTATATTCTCTTTTTAGGGCCCGGTAACATTCTAATCTGCTTTGGCTTTCGGTTATTTTGTTCCAATGTTCCAGGTAGGTTTCTTTGCATTTTTTAATGATTTGGTTCACTCGGATTGGTGTTTGGGCGGCTGTGTTGGTCTGGGGCTGGTCAGGGTCCGGCTGAGTACTTAGTTTCCGTAGCAGCTGACTCAGGGGACTCTCTCTCTCTCTCACTCCCAGTCTCTCTCTCTCTCACTCCCAGTCTCTCTCTCTCTCACTCCCAATCTCTCTCTCTCTCACCCCCAGTCACTCTCTCTCTCACACTCCCAATCTCTCTCTCTCTCTCACTCCCAATCTCTCTCTCTCACACTCCCAGTCTCTCTCTCTCTCTCACTCCCAATCTCTCTCTCTCTCACCCCCAGTCACTCTCTCTCTCACACTCCCAATCTCTCTCTCTCTCTCACTCCCAGTCTCTCTCTCTCACACTCCCAATCTCTCTCTCTCTCACACTCCCAGTCTCTCACTCTCACTCCCAGTCTCTCTCTCTCTCACTCCCAATCTCTCTCTCTCTCACCCCCAGTCACTCTCTCTCTCACACTCCCAATCTCTCTCTCTCTCTCACTCCCAATCTCTCTCTCTCACACTCCCAGTCTCTCTCTCTCACACTCCCAATCTCTCTCTCTCACACTCCCAGTCTCTCTCTCTCACACTCCCAGTCTCTCCCTCTCACTCACTCCCATTCTCTCTCTCTCACACTCCCAATCTCTCGCTCTCTCACACTCCCAATCTCTCTCTCTCTCACTCCCAGTCTCTCTCTCACTCCCAGTCTCTCTCTCTCTTACACGCCCAATCTCTCTCTCTCTCACTCCCAATCTCTCTCTCTCTCACTCCCAGTCTCTCTCTCTCTCTCACTCCCAATCTCTCTCTTTCTCACCCCCAGTCACTCTCTCTCTCACACTCCCAATCTCTCTCTCTCTCTCACTCCCAATCTCTCTCTCTCACAGTCCCAGTCTCTCTCTCTCACACTCCCAATCTCTCTCTCTTTCACACTCCCAATCTCTCTCTCTCACTCCCAGTCTCTCTGTCTCTCTCACTCCCAATCTCTCTCTCTCTCACCCCCAGTCACTCGCTCTCTCACACTCCCAATCTCTCTCTCTCTCTCACTCCCAATCTCTCTCTCTCACACTCCCAGTCTCTCTCTCTCACACTCCCAATCTCTCTCTCTCTCACACTCCCAATCTCTCTCCCTCTCAACCCCAGTGACTCTCTCTCTCACACTCCCAATCTCTCTCTCTCTCACTCCCAATCTCTCTCTCTCACACTCCCAGTCTCTCTCTCTCACACTCCCAATCTCTGTCTCTCACACTCCCAATCTCTCTCTCTCACACCCAGTCTCTCTCACACTCCCAATCTCTCTCTGTCACAGTCCCAATCTCTCTCTCTCTCACTGCCAGTCTCTCTCTCTCTCAAAATGCCAATCTCTCTCTCACACTCCCAGCCCCTCTCTCCCTCACACTCCCAATCTCTCTCTCTCTCTCACTCCCAATCTCTCTCTCTCTCACCCCCAGTCTCTCTCTCTCTCACACTCCCAAACTCTCTCTCTCTCACTGCCAGTCTCTCTCTCTCTCTCACTCCCAATCTCCCTCTTTCTCACTCCCAGTCACTCTCTCTCTCACACTCCCAATCTCTCTCTCACTGTCCCAGTCTCTCTCTCTCTCACACAGTCCCAGTCTCTCTCTCTCACACTCCCAGTCTCTCTCTCTCACACTCCCAGTCTCTCCCTCTCACTCACTCCCAGTCCCTCTCTCTCACACTCCCAATCTCTCTCTCTCACAGTCCCAATCTCTCTCTCTCTCACACTCCCAGTCTCTCTCTCTCACACTCCCAATCTCTCTCTCTCTCTCACTCCCAATCTCTCTCTCTCACATTCCCAGTCTCTCTCTCACACTCCCAATCTCTCCCTCTCTCACGCTCCCAATCTCTCTCTCTCACACTCCCAATCTCTCTCTCTCACACCGAGTCTCTCTCACACTCCCAATCTCTCTCTGTCACAGTCCCAATCTCTCTCTCTCTCACTCCCAGTCTCTCTCTCTCTCAAAATGCCAATCTCTCTCTCACACTCCCAGCCCCTCTCTCCCTCACACTCCCAATCTCTCTCTCTCTCACACTCCCAATCTCTCTCTCTCTGACTCCCAATCTCTCTCTCACACTCCCAGTCTCTCTCTCTCTCACACAGTCCCAGTCTCTCTCTCTCACACTCCCAGTCTCTCTCTCTCACACTCCCAATCTCACTCTCTCTCTCACTCCCAGTCTCTCTCTCTCTCACACTCCCAATCTCTCTCTCTCTCTCACACTCCCAATCTCTCTCTCTCTCACACTCCCAATCTCTCAATCTCTCTCACTCCCAATCTCTCTCTCTCTCACTCCCAATCTCTCTCTCTCTCATTCCCAGTCTCTCTCTCTCTCACACTCCCAATCTCTCTCTCTCTCACACTCCCAATCTCTCTCTCTCTCACTCCCAATCTCTCTCTCTCACACTCCCAGCCTCTCTCTCTCACACTCCCAGTCTCTACCTCTCACTCACTCTCAGTCTCTCTCCCTCACACTCTGAATCTCTCTCTCTCACACTCCCAATCTCTCTCTCTCTCACTCCCAATCTCTCTCTCTCTCACTCCCAATCTCTCTCTCTCACTCCCAGTCTCTCTCTCACACTCCCAATCTCTCTCTCTCTCACACTCCCAATCTCTCTCTCTCTCACTCCCAATCTCTCTCTCTCACACTCCCAATCTCTCTCTCTCTCACTCCCAATCACTCTCTCTCACACTCCCAGTCACTCTCTCACACTACCAATCTCTCTCTCTCACACACTCCCAGTCTCTCTCTCTCTCCCACACTCCCAGTCCCTCTCTCTCACTCTCCCAGCCTCTCTCTCCCTCACACTCCCAATCTCTCTCTTCTCACGCTCCCAATCTCTCTCTGTCTCACTCCCAGTCTCTCTCTCTCTCTCACTCCCAATCTCTCTCTCTCTGACTCCCAGTCTCTCTCTCTCTCACACTCCCAATCTCTCTCCCTCACACTCCCAGTCTCTCTCTCTCACACTCCCAGTCTCTCTCTCTCTCTCACTCCCAATCTCTCTCTCTCTCACTCCCAGTCTCTCTCTCTCACACCCTCCCAGTCTCTCTCTCTCACACTCCCAGTCTCTCTCTCTCTCACTCCCAGTCTCTCTCACACTCCCAATCTCTCTCTCTCACACTCCCAATCTCTTTCTCTCTCACACTACCAATCTCTCTCTCTCTCAAACTCCCAATCACTCTCTCTCTCACACTCCCAATCTCTCTCTCTCTCACACTCCCAATCTCTCTCTCTCTCTCTCTCACTCCCAGTCTCTCTCTCTCTCACACTCCCAGTCTCTCTCTCCCTCACACTCCCAATCTTTCTCTCTCTCACACTCCTAATCTCTCTCTCTCTCTCACTCCCAGTCTCTCGCTCTCTCACACGCCCAATCTCTCTCTCTCTCACTCCCAATCTCTCTCTCTCTCACTCCCAGTCTCTCTCTCTCTCACTCCCAATCTCTCTCTCTCTCACCCCCAGTCACTCTCTCTCTCACACTCCCAATCTCTCTCTCTCTCTCACTCCCAATCTCTCTCTCTCACACTCCCAGTCTCTCTCTCTCTCTCACTCCCAATCTCTCTCTCTCTCACCCCCAGTCACTCTCTCTCTCACACTCCCAATCTCTCTCTCTCTCTCACTCCCAGTCTCTCTCTCTCACTCCCAATCTCTCTCTCTCTCACACTCCCAATCTCTCACTCTCACTCCCAGTCTCTCTCTCTCTCTCACTCCCAATCTCTCTCTCTCTCACCCCCAGTCTCTCTCTCTCTCACACTCCCAAACTCTCTCTCTCTCACTGCCAGTCTCTCTCTCTCTCTCACTCCCAATCTCCCTCTTTCTCACTCCCAGTCACTCTCTCTCTCACACTCCCAATCTCTCTCTCACTGTCCCAGTCTCTCTCTCTCTCACACAGTCCCAGTCTCTCTCTCTCACACTCCCAGTCTCTCTCTCTCACACTCCCAGTCTCTCCCTCTCACTCACTCCCAGTCCCTCTCTCTCACACTCCCAATCTCTCTCTCTCACAGTCCCAATCTCTCTCTCTCTCACACTCCCAGTCTCTCTCTCTCACACTCCCAATCTCTCTCTCTCTCTCACTCCCAATCTCTCTCTCTCACATTCCCAGTCTCTCTCTCACACTCCCAATCTCTCCCTCTCTCACGCTCCCAATCTCTCTCTCTCACACTCCCAATCTCTCTCTCTCACACCGAGTCTCTCTCACACTCCCAATCTCTCTCTGTCACAGTCCCAATCTCTCTCTCTCTCACTCCCAGTCTCTCTCTCTCTCAAAATGCCAATCTCTCTCTCACACTCCCAGCCCCTCTCTCCCTCACACTCCCAATCTCTCTCTCTCTCACACTCCCAATCTCTCTCTCTCTGACTCCCAATCTCTCTCTCACACTCCCAGTCTCTCTCTCTCTCACTCCCAGTCTCTCCCTCTCACTCACTCCCAGTTTCTCTCTCTCACACGCCCAGCCTCTCTCTCTCACACTCCCACGCTCTCTCTCTCACACTCCCAGCCCCTCTCTCTCTCACACTCCCCATCTCACTCTCTCTCTCACTCCCAGTCTCTCTCTCTCTCACACTCCCAATCTCTCTCTCTCTCTCACTACTC
>NC_140990.1:48851479-48868195 GCF_052327205.1 Somniosus microcephalus
TCACACTCCCAATATCTCTCTCTCACACTCCCAATCTCTCTCTCTCACACTCACAATCTCTCTCTCTCT
Organism: Somniosus microcephalus; assembly: GCF_052327205.1. Taxonomy (NCBI): domain Eukaryota; kingdom Metazoa; phylum Chordata; class Chondrichthyes; order Squaliformes; family Somniosidae; genus Somniosus; species Somniosus microcephalus. The sequence goes on from NC_140990.1 coordinate 48,851,549, forward strand.
CACACTACAATCTCTCTCTCATGCTCCCAAACTCTCTCTCTCACACACTCTCCCAATCTCTCTCTCTCACACTCCAGTCTCTCTCTCTCACCACTCCCAATCTCTGTCTCTCACAATCCCAATCTCTCTCGGTCTCGCACTCCAAATCTCTCTCTCTCTCACACTCCCAAACTCTCTCTCTCGCTCCCAATCTCTCTCTCTCTCTCACTCCTAACTCTTCTCTCTCACACTCCCAATCTCTCTCTCACACTCCCAATCTCTCTCTCTCACTCACACTCCCAACTCTCTCTCACACTCACACTCCCAATTCTCTCTCACTACACTCCCAGTCCTCTCTCTCTCTCTCACACTCCCATCTCTCTCTCTCACACTCCCAATCTCTCTCTAACTCACACTCCCAACTCTCTCCGCTCTCACACTCCAAATCTCTCTCTCACTCCCCAATCTCTCTCGCTCCCATCTCTCTCCTCTCACTCCATCACTCACTCTCTCTCTAACACTCCCAATTTCTCTCTCACACTCCCAATCTCTCTCTCTCTCACACCCCACTCTCTCTCTCTCACACTCCAATCTCTCTCTCTCACACCCCCAATCTCTCTATCTCACACTTCAATATCTCTCTCTCACACTCCCAATCTCTCTCTCTCACACTCACAATCTCTCTCTCTCTCACACTCACAATCTCTCTCTCTCTCACGCTCCCAAACTCTCTCTCTCACACACTCCAATCTCTCTCTCTCACACTCACAATCTCTCTCTCTCACACTCCCAGTCTCTCTCTCTCACACTACCAATCTCTCTCTCTCACACTCCCAATCTCTGTCTCTCACAATCCCAATCTCTCTCGGTCTCGCACTCCAAATCTCTCTCTCTCTCACACTACCAAACTCTCTCTCTCGCTCCCAATCTCTCTCTCTCTCTCACTCCTAATCTCTCTCTCTCTCACACTCCCTCTCTCTCTCACACTCCCAATCTCTCTCTCTCTCACACTCCCAATCTCTCTCTCTCACACTCCCAATTTCTCTCTCTCACACTCCCAGTCTCTCTCTCTCTCTCACACTCCCAGTCTCTCTCTCTCACACTCCCAATCTCTCTAACTCACGCTCCCAATCTCTCTCGCTCTCACACTCCAAATCTCTCTCTCTCTCACACGCCCAATCTCTCTCTCTCGCTCCCAATCTCTCTCTCTCTCTCACTCCCAATCTCTCTCTCTCTAACACTCCCAATTTCTCTCTCACACTCCCAATCTCTGTCTCTCTCACACCCCAATCTCTCTCTCTCTCACACTCCCAATCTCTCTCTCTCTCTCACATTCCCAATCTCTCTCTCTCTCACTCCCAATCTCTCTCTCTGACACTCCCAATCTCTCTCTCTCTCTCACATTCCCAATCTCACTCTCTCTCACAATCCCAATCTCTCTCTCTCACACACTCCCAATCTCTCTCTCTCACACTCCCAGTCTCTCTCTCTCTCTCACATTCCCAATCTCCCTCTCTCTCACACTCCCTATCTCTCTCTCTCACACTCCCAGTCTCTCTCTCTCTCACACTCCCAATCTCTCTCTCTCACTCCCAAACTCTCTCTATCTCAAACTCCCAATCTCTCTCTCTCACACTCCCTCTCTCTCTCACACTCCATCTCTCTCTCTCACACTCCCAATCTCTCTCTCTCTCACTCCACTCCCAATCTCTCTCTCACACTCCCAATCTCTCTCTCTCTCACTCCCAATCACTCTCTCTCACTCTCCACACTCCCAATCTCTCTCTCTCACACTCCCAATCTCTCTCTCACACTCCCAATCTCTCTCTCTCACTCCCAATCTCTCTCTCACACACCCAGTCTCTTTCTCTCACACACTCCCAGTCTCTCTCTCTCACACTCCCAATCTCTCTCTCTCACACTCCCAATCTCTCTATCTCACACTCCCAATATCTCTCTCTCACACTCCCCAATCTCTCTCTCTCACTCACAATCTCTCTCTCTCTCACACTCACAATCTCTCTCTCTCTCACGCTCCCAAACTCTCTCTCTCACACACTCCCAATCTCTCTCTCTCACACTCACAATCTCTCTCTCACACTCCCAGTCTCTCTCTCTCTCACACTACCAATCTCCCTCTCTCACATTCCCAGTCTCTCTCTCTCTCACACTCCCAGTCTCTCTCTCTCACACTCCCAATCTCTGTCTCTCACAATCCCAATCTCTCTCGGTCTCGCACTCCAAATCTCTCTCTCTCTCACACTCCCAAACTCTCTCTCTCGCTCCCAATCTCTCTCTCTCTCTCACTCCTAATCTCTCTCTCTCTCACACTCCCCATCTCTCTCTCACACTCCCAATCTCTCTCTCTCTCACACTCCCAATCTCTCTCTCTCTCACACTCCCAATTTCTCTCTCTCACACTCCCAGTCTCTCTCTCTCTCTCACACGCCCAATCTCTCTCTCTCGCTCCCAATCTCTCTCTCTCTCTCACTCCCAATCTCTCTCTCTCTAACACTCCCAATTTCTCTCTCACACTCCCAATCTCTCTCTCTCTCACACCCCAATCTCTCTCTCTCTCACACTCCCAATCTCTCTCTCTCTCTCACATTCCCAATCTCTCTCTCTCTCACACTCCCAATCTCTCTCTCTCACACTCCCAATCTCTCTCTCTCTCACACTCCCAATCTCTCTATCTGACACTCCCAATCTCTCTCTCTCTCTCACATTCCCAATCTCCCTCTCTCTCACAATCCCAATCTCTCTCTCTCACACACTCCCAATCTCTCCCTCTGTCACACTCCCAATCTCTCTCTCTGTCACACTCCCAATCTCTCTCTCTCTCACACTCCCAATCTCTCTCTTTCGCACACTCCCAATCTCCCTCTCTGACACTCTCAATCTCTCTCTCTCTCACACTCCCAATCTCTCTCTCTCTCACATTCCCAATCTCTCTCTCTCTCACACTCCCAATCTCTCTCTCTCGCACACTCCCAATCTCTCTCACTCTCACACTCCCAGTCTCTCTCTCTCTCACACTCCCAGTCTCTCACTCTCTCACACTCCCAATATCTCTCTCTCACACTCCCAATCTCTCTCTCTCTCACACTCCCAATCTCTCTCTCTGACACTCCCAATCTCTCTCTCTCTCTCACATTCCCAATCTCCCTCTCTCTCACAATCCCAATCTCTCTCTCTCACACACTCCCAATCTCTCTCTCTGTCACACTCCCAATCTCTCTCTCTGTCACACTCCCAATCTCTCTCTCTCTCACACTCCCAATCTCTCTCTTTCGCACACTCCCAATCTCTCTCTCTGACACTCTCAATCTCTCTCTCTCTCACACTCCCAATCTCTCTCTCTCTCACATTCCCAATCTCTCTCTCTCTCACACTCCCAATCTCTCTCTCTCGCACACTCCCAATCTCTCTCTCTCTCACACTCCCAGTCTCTCTCTCTCTCACACTCCCAGTCTCTCACTCTCTCACACTCCCAATATCTCTCTCTCACACTCCCAATCTCTCTCTCTCTCACACTCCCAGTCTCTCTATCTCTCACACTCCCAATCTCTCTCTCTCACTCCCAATCTCTCTCTCTCACACTCCCAATCTCTCTCTCTCACATACTCCCAAACTCTCTATCTCTCTCACTCCCAATCTCTCTCTCTCTCTCGCTCCCAATCTCTCTCTCTCTCACACTCCCAATCTCTCTCTCTCACACTCCCAATCTCTCTCTCTCACATACTCCCAAACTCTCTATCTCTCTCACTCCCAATCTCTCTCTCTCTCTCGATCCCAATCTCTCTCTCTCTCACACTCCCAATCTCTCTCTCTCACAGTCCCAATCTCTCTCTCTCATACTCCCAGTCTCTCTCTCTCACACACTCCCAGTCTCTCTCTCTCACACACTCCCATCCTCTCTCTCTCTCGCACTCCCAATCTCTCTCTCTCGCACTCCCAATCTCTCTCTCTCTCTCACTCCCAATCCCTCTCTCTCTCTCACTCCCAATCTGTCTCTCTCTCACACACCCAATCTCTCTCTCTCTCACACTCCCAATCACCCTCTCTCTCACACTCCCAAACTCTCTCTTTCTCACACTCCCAATCTCTCTCTCTCACACTCCCAATCTCTCTCTCTCAGACTCCCAATCTCTCTCTCACTCACTCTCCCAGTCTCTCTCTCTCTCACACTCCCAATCTCTCTCTCTCTCACACTCCCAATCTCTCTATCTCACACTCCCAATATCTCTCTCTCACACTCCCAATCTCTCTCTCTCACACTCACAATCTCTCTCTCTCTCACACTCACAATCTCTCTCTCTCTCACGCTCCCAAACTCTCTCTCTCACACACTCCCAATCTCTCTCTCTCACACTCACAATCTCTCTCTCTCACACTCCCAGTCTCTCTCTCTCTCACACTACCAATCTCTCTCTCTCACATTCCCAGTCTCTCTCTCTCTCACACTCCCAGTCTCTCTCTCTCACACTCCCAATCTCTGTCTCTCACAATCCCAATCTCTCTCGGTCTCGCACTCCAAATCTCTCTCTCTCTCACACTCCCAAACTCTCTCTCTCTCGCTCCCAATCTCTCTCTCTCTCTCACTCCTAATCTCTCTCTCTCTCACACTCCCAATCTCTCTCTCTCTCACACTCCCAATCTCTCTCTCTCACACTCCCAATTTCTCTCTCTCACACTCCCAGTCTCTCTCTCTCTCTCACACTCCCAGTCTCTCTCTCTCACACTCCCAATCTCTCTAACTCACACTCCCAATCTCTCTCGCTCTCACACTCCAAATCTCTCTCTCTCTCACACGCCCAATCTCTCTCTCTCGCTCCCAATCTCTCTCTCTCTCTCACTCCCAATCTCTCTCTCTCTAACACTCCCAATTTCTCTCTCACACTCCCAATCTCTCTCTCTCTCACACCCCAATCTCTCTCTCTCTCACACTCCCAATCTCTCTCTCTCTCTCACATTCCCAATCTCTCTCTCTCTCACACTCCCAATCTCTCTCTCTCACACTCACAATCTCTCTCTCTCTCACACTCCCAATCTCTCTCTCTGACACTCCCAATCTCTCTCTCTCTCTCACATTCCCAATCTCCCTCTCTCTCACAATCCCAATCTCTCTCTCTCACACACTCCCAATCTCTCTCTCTCACACTCCCAGTCTCTCTCTCTCTCTCACATTCCCAATCTCCCTCACTCTCACACTCCCTATCTCTCTCTCTCACACTCCCAGTCTCTCTCTCTCTCACACTCCCAATCTCTCTCTCTCACTCCCAAACTCTCTCTATCTCAAACTCCCAATCTCTCTCTCTCACACTCCCAATCTCTCTCTCTCACACTCCCAATCTCTCTCTCTCTCACACTCCCAATTTCTCTCTCTCACTCCCAATCTCTCTCTCTCTCACACTCCCAATCACTCTATCTCACTCCCAGACTCTCTCTCTCTCACACTCCCAATCTCTCTCTATCTCACACTCCCAATCTCTCTCTCTCACACTCCCAATCTCTCTCTCACACACCCAGTCTCTCTCTCTCACACACTCCCAGTCTCTCTCTCTCACACACTCCCATTCCCTCTCTCTCTCGCGCTCCCCATCTCTCTCTCTCGCACTCGCAATCTCTCTCTCTCTCTCACTCCCAATCTCTCTCTCTCTCACGCCCAATCTCTCTCTCTCTCACACTCCCAATCTCTCTCTCTCTCACACTCCCAATCTCTCTCTCTCTCACACACCCAAACTCTCTCTCTCTCACACTCCCAATCTCTCTCTCTCACACTCCCAATCTCTCTCTCTCAGACTCCCAATCTCTCTCTCTCTCACACTCCCAGTCTCTCTCTCTCTCACACTCCCAATCTCTCTCTCTCTCACACTCCCAATCTCTCTATCTCACACTCCCAATATCTCTCTCTCACACTCCCAATCTCTCTCTCTCACACTCACAAGCTCTCTTTCTCTCACGATCCCAAACTCTCTCTCTCACACACTCCCAATCTCTCTCTCTCACACTCACAATCTCTCTCTCACACTCCCAGTCTCTCTCTCTCTCACACTACCAATCTCCCTCTCTCACATTCCCAGTCTCTCTCTCTCTCACACTCCCAGTCTCTCTCTCTCACACTCCCAATCTCTGTCTCTCACAATCCCAATCTCTCTCGGTCTCGCACTCCAAATCTCTCTCTCTCTCACACTCCCAAACTCTCTCTTTCGCTCCCAATCTCTCTCTCTCTCTCACTCCTAATCTCTCTCTCTCTCACACTCCCCATCTCTCTCTCACACTCCCAATCTCTCTCTCTCTCACACTCCCAATCTCTCTCTCTCTCACACTCCCAATTTCTCTCTCTCACACTCCCAGTCTCTCTCTCTCTCTCACACTCCCAGTCTCTCTCTCTCACACTCCCAATCTCTCTAACTCACACTCCCAATCTCTCTCGCTCTCACACTCCAAATCTCTCTCTCTCTCACACGCCCAATCTCTCTCTGTCGCTCCCAATCTCTCTCTCTCTCTCACTCCCAATCTCTATCTCTCTAACACTCCCAATTTCTCTCTCACACTCCCAATCTCTCTCTCTCACACTCCCAATCTCTCTCTCTCTCACACTCCCAATCTCTCTCTCTGACACTCCCAATCTCTCTCTCTCTCTCACATTCCCAATCTCCCTCTCTCTCACAATCCCAATCTCTCTCTCTCACACACTCCCAATCTCTCCCTCTGTCACACTCCCAATCTCTCTCTCTGTCACACTCCCAATCTCTCTCTCTCTCACACTCCCAATCTCTCTCTTTCGCACACTCCCAATCTCCCTCTCTGACACTCTCAATCTCTCTCTCTCTCACACTCCCAATCTCTCTCTCTCTCACATTCCCAATCTCTCTCTCTCTCACACTCCCAATCTCTCTCTCTCGCACACTCCCAATCTCTCTCACTCTCACACTCCCAGTCTCTCTCTCTCTCACACTCCCAGTCTCTCACTCTCTCACACTCCCAATATCTCTCTCTCACACTCCCAATCTCTCTCTCTCTCACACTCCCAATCTCTCTCTCTGACACTCCCAATCTCTCTCTCTCTCTCACATTCCCAATCTCCCTCTCTATCACAATCCCAATCTCTCTCTCTCACACACTCCCAATCTCTCTCTCTGTCACACTCCCAATCTCTCTCTCTGTCACACTCCCAATCTCTCTCTCTCTCACACTCCCAATCTCTCTCTTTCGCACACTCCCAATCTCTCTCTCTGACACTCTCAATCTCTCTCTCTCTCACACTCCCAATCTCTCTCTCTCTCACATTCCCAATCTCTCTCTCTCTCACACTCCCAATCTCTCTCTCTCGCACACTCCCAATCTCTCTCTCTCTCACACTCCCAGTCTCTCTCTCTCTCACACTCCCAGTCTCTCACTCTCTCACACTCCCAATATCTCTCTCTCACACTCCCAATCTCTCTCTCTCTCACACTCCCAGTCTCTCTATCTCTCACACTCCCAATCTCTCTCTCTCACTCCCAATCTCTCTCTCTCACACTCCCAATCTCTCTCTCTCACATACTCCCAAACTCTCTATCTCTCTCACTCCCAATCTCTCTCTCTCTCTCGCTCCCAATCTCTCTCTCTCTCACACTCCCAATCTCTCTCTCTCACACTCCCAATCTCTCTCTCTCACATACTCCCAAACTCTCTATCTCTCTCACTCCCAATCTCTCTCTCTCTCTCGATCCCAATCTCTCTCTCTCTCACACTCCCAATCTCTCTCTCTCACAGTCCCAATCTCTCTCTCTCATACTCCCAGTCTCTCTCTCTCACACACTCCCAGTCTCTCTCTCTCACACACTCCCATCCTCTCTCTCTCTCGCACTCCCAATCTCTCTCTCTCGCACTCCCAATCTCTCTCTCTCTCTCACTCCCAATCCCTCTCTCTCTCTCACTCCCAATCTGTCTCTCTCTCACACACCCAATCTCTCTCTCTCTCACACTCCCAATCACCCTCTCTCTCACACTCCCAAACTCTCTCTTTCTCACACTCCCAATCTCTCTCTCTCACACTCCCAATCTCTCTCTCTCAGACTCCCAATCTCTCTCTCACTCACTCTCCCAGTCTCTCTCTCTCTCACACTCCCAATCTCTCTCTCTCTCACACTCCCAATCTCTCTATCTCACACTCCCAATATCTCTCTCTCACACTCCCAATCTCTCTCTCTCACACTCACAATCTCTCTCTCTCTCACACTCACAATCTCTCTCTCTCTCACGCTCCCAAACTCTCTCTCTCACACACTCCCAATCTCTCTCTCTCACACTCACAATCTCTCTCTCTCACACTCCCAGTCTCTCTCTCTCTCACACTACCAATCTCTCTCTCTCACATTCCCAGTCTCTCTCTCTCTCACACTCCCAGTCTCTCTCTCTCACACTCCCAATCTCTGTCTCTCACAATCCCAATCTCTCTCGGTCTCGCACTCCAAATCTCTCTCTCTCTCACACTCCCAAACTCTCTCTCTCTCGCTCCCAATCTCTCTCTCTCTCTCACTCCTAATCTCTCTCTCTCTCACACTCCCAATCTCTCTCTCTCTCACACTCCCAATCTCTCTCTCTCACACTCCCAATTTCTCTCTCTCACACTCCCAGTCTCTCTCTCTCTCTCACACTCCCAGTCTCTCTCTCTCACACTCCCAATCTCTCTAACTCACTCTCCCAATCTCTCTCGCTCTCACACTCCAAATCTCTCTCTCTCTCACACGCCCAATCTCTCTCTCTCGCTCCCAATCTCTCTCTCTCTCTCACTCCCAATCTCTCTCTCTCTAACACTCCCAATTTCTCTCTCACACTCCCAATCTCTCTCTCTCTCACACCCCAATCTCTCTCTCTCTCACACTCCCAATCTCTCTCTCTCTCTCACATTCCCAATCTCTCTCTCTCTCACACTCCCAATCTCTCTCTCTCACACTCACAATCTCTCTCTCTCTCACACTCCCAATCTCTCTCTCTGACACTCCCAATCTCTCTCTCTCTCTCACATTCCCAATCTCCCTCTCTCTCACAATCCCAATCTCTCTCTCTCACACACTCCCAATCTGTCTCTCTCACACTCCCAGTCTCTCTCTCTCTGTCACATTCCCAATCTCCCTCACTCTCACACTCCCTATCTCTCTCTCTCACACTCCCAGTCTCTCTCTCTCTCACACTCCCAATCTCTCTCTCTCACTCCCAAACTCTCTCTATCTCAAACTCCCAATCTCTCTCTCTCACACTCCCAATCTCTCTCTCTCACACTCCCAATCTCTCTCTCTCTCACACTCCCAATCTCTCTCTCTCACTCCCAATCTCTCTCTCTCTCACACTCCCAATCACTCTATCTCACTCCCAGACTCTCTCTCTCTCACACTCCCAATCTCTCTCTATCTCACACTCCCAATCTCTCTCTCTCACACTCCCAATCTCTCTCTCTCACACTCCCAATCTCTCTCTCACACACCCAGTCTCTCTCTCTCACACACTCCCAGTCTCTCTCTCTCACACACTCCCATTCCCTCTCTCTCTCGCGCTCCCCATCTCTCTCTCTCGCACTCGCAATCTCTCTCTCTCTCTCACTCCCAATCTCTCTCTCTCTCACGCCCAATCTCTCTCTCTCTCACACTCCCAATCTCTCTCTCTCTCACACTCCCAATCTCTCTCTCTCTCACACACCCAAACTCTCTCTCTCTCACACTCCCAATCTCTCTCTCTCACACTCCCAATCTCTCTCTCTCAGACTCCCAATCTCTCTCTCTCTCACACTCCCAGTCTCTCTCTCTCTCACACTCCCAATCTCTCTCTCTCTCACACTCCCAATCTCTCTATCTCACACTCCCAATATCTCTCTCTCACACTCCCAATCTCTCTCTCTCAGACTCCCAATCTCTCTCTCTCTCACACTCCCAGTCTCTCTCTCTCTCACACTCCCAATCTCTCTCTCTCTCACACTCCCAATCTCTCTATCTCACACTCCCAATATCTCTCTCTCACACTCCCAATCTCTCTCTCTCACACTCACAAGCTCTCTTTCTCTCACGATCCCAAACTCTCTCTCTCACACACTCCCAATCTCTCTCTCTCACACTCACAATCTCTCTCTCACACTCCCAGTCTCTCTCTCTCTCACACTACCAATCTCCCTCTCTCACATTCCCAGTCTCTCTCTCTCTCACACTCCCAGTCTCTCTCTCTCACACTCCCAATCTCTGTCTCTCACAATCCCAATCTCTCTCGGTCTCGCACTCCAAATCTCTCTCTCTCTCACACTCCCAAACTCTCTCTTTCGCTCCCAATCTCTCTCTCTCTCTCACTCCTAATCTCTCTCTCTCTCACACTCCCCATCTCTCTCTCACACTCCCAATCTCTCTCTCTCTCACACTCCCAATCTCTCTCTCTCTCACACTCCCAATTTCTCTCTCTCACACTCCCAGTCTCTCTCTCTCTCTCACACTCCCAGTCTCTCTCTCTCACACTCCCAATCTCTCTAACTCACACTCCCAATCTCTCTCGCTCTCACACTCCAAATCTCTCTCTCTCTCACACGCCCAATCTCTCTCTGTCGCTCCCAATCTCTCTCTCTCTCTCACTCCCAATCTCTATCTCTCTAACACTCCCAATTTCTCTCTCACACTCCCAATCTCTCTCTCTCACACTCCCAATCTCTCTCTCTCTCACACTCCCAATCTCTCTCTCTGACACTCCCAATCTCTCTCTCTCTCTCACATTCCCAATCTCCCTCTCTCTCACAATCCCAATCTCTCTCTCTCACACACTCCCAATCTCTCCCTCTGTCACACTCCCAATCTCTCTCTCTGTCACACTCCCAATCTCTCTCTCTCTCACACTCCCAATCTCTCTCTTTCGCACACTCCCAATCTCCCTCTCTGACACTCTCAATCTCTCTCTCTCTCACACTCCCAATCTCTCCCTCTCTCACATTCCCAATCTCTCTCTCTCTCACACTCCCAATCTCTCTCTCTCGCACACTCCCAATCTCTCTCACTCTCACACTCCCAGTCTCTCTCTCTCTCACACTCCCAGTCTCTCACTCTCTCACACTCCCAATATCTCTCTCTCACACTCCCAATCTCTCTCTCTCTCACACTCCCAATCTCTCTCTCTGACACTCCCAATCTCTCTCTCTCTCTCACAATCCCAATCTCCCTCTCTCTCACAATCCCAATCTCTCTCTCTCACACACTCCCAATCTCTCTCTCTGTCACACTCCCAATCTCTCTCTCTGTCACACTCCCAATCTCTCTCTCTCTCACACTCCCAATCTCTCTCTTTCGCACACTCCCAATCTCTCTCTCTGACACTCTCAATCTCTCTCTCTCTCACACTCCCAATCTCTCTCTCTCTCACATTCCCAATCTCTCTCTCTCTCACACTCCCAATCTCTCTCTCTCGCACACTCCCAATCTCTCTCTCTCTCACACTCCCAGTCTCTCTCTCTCTCACACTCCCAGTCTCTCACTCTCTCACACTCCCAATATCTCTCTCTCACACTCCCAATCTCTCTCTCTCTCACACTCCCAGTCTCTCTATCTCTCACACTCCCAATCTCTCTCTCTCACTCCCAATCTCTCTCTCTCACACTCCCAATCTCTCTCTCTCACATACTCCCAAACTCTCTATCTCTCTCACTCCCAATCTCTCTCTCTCTCTCGCTCCCAATCTCTCTCTCTCACACACTCCCAATCTCTCTCTCTCACACTCCCAATCTCTCTCTCTCACATACTCCCAAACTCTCTATCTCTCTCACTCCCAATCTCTCTCTCTCTCTCGATCCCAATCTCTCTCTCTCTCACACTCCCAATCTCTCTCTCTCACAGTCCCAATCTCTCTCTCTCATACTCCCAGTCTCTCTCTCTCACACACTCCCAGTCTCTCTCTCTCACACACTCCCATCCTCTCTCTCTCTCGCACTCCCAATCTCTCTCTCTCGCACTCCCAATCTCTCTCTCTCTCTCACTCCCAATCCCTCTCTCTCTCTCACTCCCAATCTGTCTCTCTCTCACACACCCAATCTCTCTCTCTCTCACACTCCCAATCACCCTCTCTCTCACACTCCCAAACTCTCTCTTTCTCACACTCCCAATCTCTCTCTCTCACACTCCCAATCTCTCTCTCTCAGACTCCCAATCTCTCTCTCACTCACTCTCCCAGTCTCTCTCTCTCTCACACTCCCAATCTCTCTCTCTCACACTCCCAATCTCTCTATCTCACACTCCCAATATCTCTCTCTCACACTCCCAATCTCTCTCTCTCACACTCACAATCTCTCTCTCTCTCACACTCACAATCTCTCTCTCTCTCACGCTCCCAAACTCTCTCTCTCACACACTCCCAATCTCTCTCTCTCACACTCACAATCTCTCTCTCTCACACTCCCAGTCTCTCTCTCTCTCACACTACCAATCTCTCTCTCTCACATTCCCAGTCTCTCTCTCTCTCACACTCTCAGTCTCTCTCTCTCACACTCCCAATCTCTGTCTCTCACAATCCCAATCTCTCTCGGTCTCGCACTCCAAATCTCTCTCTCTCTCACACTCCCAAACTCTCTCTCTCTCGCTCCCAATCTCTCTCTCTCTCTCACTCCTAATCTCTCTCTCTCTCACACTCCCAATCTCTCTCTCTCTCACACTCCCAATCTCTCTCTCTCACACTCCCAATTTCTCTCTCTCACACTCCCAGTCTCTCTCTCTCTCTCACACTCCCAGTCTCTCTCTCTCACACTCCCAATCTCTCTAACTCACACTCCCAATCTCTCTCGCTCTCACACTCCAAATCTCTCTCTCTCTCACACGCCCAATCTCTCTCTCTCGCTCCCAATCTCTCTCTCTCTCTCACTCCCAATCTCTCTCTCTCTAACACTCCCAATTTCTCTCTCACACTCCCAATCTCTCTCTCTCTCACACCCCAATCTCTCTCTCTCTCACACTCCCAATCTCTCTCTCTCTCTCACATTCCCAATCTCTCTCTCTCTCACACTCCCAATCTCTCTCTCTCACACTCACAATCTCTCTCTCTCTCACACTCCCAATCTCTCTCTCTGACACTCCCAATCTCTCTCTCTCTCTCACATTCCCAATCTCCCTCTCTCTCACAATCCCAATCTCTCTCTCTCACACACTCCCAATCTCTCTCTCTCACACTCCCAGTCTCTCTCTCTCTCTCACATTCCCAATCTCCCTCACTCTCACACTCCCTATCTCTCTCTCTCACACTCCCAGTCTCTCTCTCTCTCACACTCCCAATCTCTCTCTCTCACTCCCAAACTCTCTCTATCTCAAACTCCCAATCTCTCTCTCTCACACTCCCAATCTCTCTCTCTCACACTCCCAATCTCTCTCTCTCTCACACTCCCAATCTCTCTCTCTCACTCCCAATCTCTCTCTCTCTCACACTCCCAATCACTCTATCTCACTCCCAGACTCTCTCTCTCTCACACTCCCAATCTCTCTCTATCTCACACTCCCAATCTCTCTCTCTCACACTCCCAATCTCTCTCTCTCACACTCCCAATCTCTCTCTCACACACCCAGTCTCTCTCTCTCACACACTCCCAGTCTCTCTCTCTCACACACTCCCATTCCCTCTCTCTCTCGCGCTCCCCATCTCTCTCTCTCGCACTCGCAATCTCTCTCTCTCTCTCACTCCCAATCTCTCTCTCTCTCACGCCCAATCTCTCTCTCTCTCACACTCCCAATCTCTCTCTCTCTCACACTCCCAATCTCTCTCTCTCTCACACACCCAAACTCTCTCTCTCTCACACTCCCAATCTCTCTCTCTCACACTCCCAATCTCTCTCTCTCAGACTCCCAATCTCTCTCTCTCTCACACTCCCAGTCTCTCTCTCTCTCACACTCCCAATCTCTCTCTCTCTCACACTCCCAATCTCTCTATCTCACACTCCCAATATCTCTCTCTCACACTCCCAATCTCTCTCTCTCACACTCACAAGCTCTCTTTCTCTCACGATCCCAAACTCTCTCTCTCACACACTCCCAATCTCTCTCTCTCACACTCACAATCTCTCTCTCACACTCCCAGTCTCTCTCTCTCTCACACTACCAATCTCCCTCTCTCACATTCCCAGTCTCTCTCTCTCTCACACTCCCAGTCTCTCTCTCTCACACTCCCAATCTCTGTCTCTCACAATCCCAATCTCTCTCGGTCTCGCACTCCAAATCTCTCTCTCTCTCACACTCCCAAACTCTCTCTTTCGCTCCCAATCTCTCTCTCTCTCTCACTCCTAATCTCTCTCTCTCTCACACTCCCCATCTCTCTCTCACACTCCCAATCTCTCTCTCTCTCACACTCCCAATCTCTCTCTCTCTCACACTCCCAATTTCTCTCTCTCACACTCCCAGTCTCTCTCTCTCTCTCACACTCCCAGTCTCTCTCTCTCACACTCCCAATCTCTCTAACTCACACTCCCAATCTCTCTCGCTCTCACACTCCAAATCTCTCTCTCTCTCACACGCCCAATCTCTCTCTGTCGCTCCCAATCTCTCTCTCTCTCTCACTCCCAATCTCTATCTCTCTAACACTCCCAATTTCTCTCTCACACTCCCAATCTCTCTCTCTCTCACACCCCAATCTCTCTCTCTCTCACACTCCCAATCTCTCTCTCTCTCTCACATTCCCAATCTCTCTCTCTCTCACACTCCCAATCTCTCTCTCTCACACTCCCAATCTCTCTCTCTCTCACACTCCCAATCTCTCTCTCTGACACTCCCAATCTCTCTCTCTCTCTAACATTCCCAATCTCCCTCTCTCTCACAATCCCAATCTCTCGCTCTCACACACTCCCAATCTCTCTCTCTGTCACACTCCCAATCTCTCTCTCTGTCACACTCCCAATCTCTCTCTCTCTCACACTCCCAATCTCTCTCTTTCGCACACTCCCAATCTCTCTCTCTGACACTCTCAATCTCTCTCTCTCTCACACTCCCAATCTCTCTCTCTCTCACATTCCCAATCTCTCTCTCTCTCACACTCCCAATCTCTCTCTCTCGCACACTCCCAATCTCTCTCTCTCTCACACTCCCAGTCTCTCTCTCTCTCACACTCCCAGTCTCTCACTCTCTCACACTCCCAATATCTCTCTCTCACACTCCCAATCTCTCTCTCTCTCACACTCCCAGTCTCTCTATCTCTCACACTCCCAATCTCTCTCTCTCACTCCCAATCTCTCTCTCTCACACTCCCAATCTCTCTAACTCACACTCCCAATCTCTCTCGCTCTCACACTCCAAATCTCTCTCTCTCTCACACGCCCAATCTCTCTCTGTCGCTCCCAATCTCTCTCTCTCTCTCACTCCCAATCTCTATCTCTCTAACACTCCCAATTTCTCTCTCACACTCCCAATCTCTCTCTCTCTCACACCCCAATCTCTCTCTCTCTCACACTCCCAATCTCTCTCTCTCTCTCACATTCCCAATCTCTCTCTCTCTCACACTCCCAATCTCTCTCTCTCACACTCCCAATCTCTCTCTCTCTCACACTCCCAATCTCTCTCTCTGACACTCCCAATCTCTCTCTCTCTCTAATATTCCCAATCTCCCTCTCTCTCACAATCCCAATCTCTCTCTCTCACACACTCCCAATCTCTCTCTCTGTCACACTCCCAATCTCTCTCCCTGTCACACTCCCAATCTCTCTCTCTCTCACACTCCCAATCTCTCTCTTTCGCACACTCCCAATCTCTCTCTCTGACACTCTCAATCTCTCTCTCTCACACTCCCAATCTCTCTCTCTCTCACATTCCCAATCTCTCTCTCTCTCACACTCCCAATCTCTCTCTCTCGCACACTCCCAATCTCTCTCTCTCTCACACTCCCAGTCTCTCTCTCTCTCACACTCCCAGTCTCTCACTCTCTCACACTCCCAATATCTCTCTCTCACACTCCCAATCTCTCTCTCTCTCACACTCCCAGTCTCTCTATCTCTCACACTCCCAATCTCTCTCTCTCACTCCCAATCTCTCTCTCTCACACTCCCAATCTCTCTCTCTCACATACTCCCAAACTCTCTATCTCTCTCACTCCCAATCTCTCTCTCTCTCTCGCTCCCAAGCTCTCCCTCTCTCACACTCCCAATCTCTCTCTCTCACACTCCCAATCTCTCTCTCTCATACTCCCAGTCTCTCTCTCTCACACACTCCCACCCTCTCTCTCTCTCACACTCCCAATCTCTCTCTCTCGCACTCCCAATCTCTCTCTCTCTCTCACTCCCAATCCCTCTCTCTCTCTCACTCCCAATCTGTCTCTCTCTCACACACCCAATCTCTCTCTCTCACACTCCCAATCACCCTCTCTCTCACACTCCCAAACTCTCTCTTTCTCACACTCCCAATCTCTCTCTCTCACACTCCCAATCTCTCTCTCTCAGACTCCCAATCTCTCTCTCTCTCACTCTCCCAGTCTCTCTCTCTCTCACACTCCCAATCTCTCTCTCTCTCACACTCCCAATCTCTCTATCTCACACTCCCAATATCTCTCTCTCACACTCCCAATCTCTCTCTCTCACACTCACAATCTCTCTCTCTCTCACACTCACAATCTCTCTCTCTCTCACGCTCCCAAACTCTCTCTCTCACACACTCCCAATCTCTCTCTCTCACACTCACAATCTCTCTCTCTCACACT
>NC_140990.1:48868695-48887787 GCF_052327205.1 Somniosus microcephalus
GAGTTTTCTGGGCATGAATAGTGCTTTGTCACTAAGTGCAAAACGTTTTCCCAACAGCCCACTCCTCAAGAGCAACACTATCTGTTGTAAACCAAACCATCCACTGTTTGTCAGTCACAGATTCTACCCAATTTATTTAATCTCAAGGGATATTTCAACAGAATTTTAATTTCATGCAGTGGTCCCCAAATAAACTCCAACTTGTCTAAATCTCACAATCCTGTCCCACACCAAGTCCCATTCCCTTATTATCCCTGGGCTCATACACCTCCATCAACTCTCCATTCCATTCAAAGCCTTCCTTCTCGTTTGCAAATTTTTTTTATGGCCTTATTCCCCCCTCTACCAATACAACTTCTTCCAGCATCTATGCCAGCAACCCCCTTTCTTCTGATACTAACTTTCTTTGCTTGTCCTCTCTCTTCCCCTCTCCTATCCCAGTCTTCATTGGCAGGCCCATCAGCTGCCTCGGTCCCACATTCTAAACTTTTGTCCTAAATTTCTCCACCACCACCAAGATATCGCTCTCAATCTTCAAAAGCATCCTCAAAACATACGTCTTCAACCATGCCTTCAGTCACCTCAAATCTTCTGCTATTCCTCATGGTAGTTTTCACACCTCTGAAGCACATTAGCATACATTACTACAATAAGAGACAAGGTAAATACAAGTAGTTGCTGCTCTTGCTCTTCATGGTGATAAGAGGCCGCATTTGAGGGTGGTGCTGTCAAAGTAGCCTTGGTGCGTTGCTGCAGTGCATCGTGTAGATAGTAAACACTGCAGCCACAGTGTGCTGGTGGTGGAAGGAGTGAATATAAAGTCCCGGGGCACCATTCAAGTGAACTGCTCTATCCTGGATGGTGCCAAACTTCTTGCCCATTGTTGAAGCTGTACCCATATAGAGGAGTGGTTGAATATTGCATCACACTCCTGACGTGAGCCTTGCAGATGGTGGAAAGGCTTTGAGGGGTCAGATAACCAATTATAAAAAGGTAGCAACTACACCTTTAAATTTACCAACTTGTGGAAGTTTACTAATAAGCTTATTCCAGACAGTTCAGTTCTTTGTAAAAATATCAGCCATAGCCCTATTGGTAAATTTAAAGCACCTATATAGTTGTCTTCTGCATCTGACCTTGTACTGGATGACAAAAAGGGAATCGATTTTCTCAAGCTTTGATGAGGTTTTCGAGCAAGACTCAGGTAAATCTGATGGTAGTGCCAGAGGCAGCGCCTTCAGCATAAGCCCTCATTATCAGCCATTCCAAATAAAGACAAGCAATGACAGTTTGGAAGAACAAAAAAATTGAACAGGAAGAGACTATTAGAGCTAACAAGTCTTTCCATTTGATAGCTCAACTCAGTTAGTCATCTCACCTATCCCTCAATCTCTTCCTGGAAATGCATCCAATTCCCTTGAACGCACTGTGCTTCAAAACCTTCCCTGGCAACTTATGCTACAAGCCTATTAACGTTTGGGTGAAAAACCTCCAACCAACTTCCACAATGTTAGATAGATCACCTCTGCTCCAAATGAAAGAGACAAAGCTTTTGAAGCATTAAGCTTTTTGTTTCACCTGAATGAAGGTAAGTAAAATTAACACAATGTAACAAAGGGCTGAGTAAGTGTTCTACTGGTGAAAATGGAGGACAACTTTCTATCTCAAAATGAACTACTATATAAAATACTGAATTGCTTCTCCAGAAACACAGAACAAAAAATATCAAAATATAATTTAATATTTGCCAGTCAAGATCATTTAAAACAAAATTATTTTCATTAAGTAAGGTTAAGTAAGTAAGGTTCTCTCATATCAACATGAAAGATGATAGGAGGAAAAAGACTGAACATGGCCATTTGCAGTTAAAAAAATCTTATGCAGTGCATGAAGGAGAAGTTAGTACAGTTCCGCTATAGTTTAAGGTGAGGCATTCCTATGCTTTAGCCCAGTCCCTCACTTCTTCATTCATGAGTAGTAAATGTACATGCAGATTGCACATTTTCTTTTGGGGGAAACATAGAAGATAGGAGCAGGAGTAGGCCATTTGGCCCCTCAAGCCTGCTCTGCCATTTAATGAGATCAAGGCTGATCATCCAAATTCAGTACCCTGTCCCTGCCTTCTCCCCATATCCCTTTAGCCTTAAGAAATATATCTAACGCGTTCTTGAATATATTTAATGAATTGGCCTCAACTGCCTTTTGTGGTAGAGAATTCCACAAGTTCACCACTCTCTGGTTGAAGAAATTCCTCCTCATCTCTGTCCTAAATGGCTTACCCCTTATCTTTAAACTGTGACCCCTGGTTCTGGACACCCCCGCCATCGGGAACATCCTTCCTGCATCGAGCCTGTCTAGTCCTGTTAGAATTTTATAAGTTTCAATGAGATCCCCTCTCAATCTTCTAAACTCTAGCGAATATAAGCCTAATCGACCCAATCTCTCCTCATACGTCATTCCTGCCATCCCAGGTATCAGTCTGGTGAATCTTTGCTGCACTCTCCCCATGGGAAGAACATCCTTCCTCAGATAAGGCGACGAAAACGGCACACAATACTCAAGGTGTGGTATCACCAAGGCCCTGTACAACTGCAGCATGACATCCTTGCTCCTGTACGCGAATCCTCTCGCTATGAAGGCCAACATACCATTTGCCTTCTTAACCGCCTGCTGCACCTGCATTCTTACCTTCAGCGACTGGTGCACAAGGACACCCAGGTCTCGTTGCACTTCCCCTTCTCCCAATCTATTGCCGTTCAGATAGTAATCTGCCTCCTTGTTTTTGCCACCAAAGTGGATAACCTCGCATTTATTCACGTTATACTGCATCTGCCATGCATCTGCCCAATCACCCAACCTGTCCAAATCATACTGGAGTTTCTCGGCATCCTCCTCACAACACACACGCCCACCCAGCTTTGTGTCATCTGCAAACTTGGGAACTAGATGTAATATCTCCTTGTCTAGATCATCAATATATATTGTGAATAGCTGGGGTCCTAGCACCGATCCCTGCAGTACCCCACTAGTCACTGCCTGCCACCCGGAAAAAGACCTGTTTATTCCAACTCTGCTTCCTGTCTGCCAACCAGTTCTCTATCCAAGTCAGTACCTGACCCCCAATCCCATGTGCTTTAACTTTACACGCTAATCTCTTATGCGGGACCTTATCGAAAGCCTTCTGAAAGTCCAAATACACCACATCCACTGGTTCTCCCTGATCTATTCTACCAGTTACATCCTCAAAAAATTCCAGATGATTAGTCAAGCATGATTTACCTTTTGTAAATCCATGTTGAAATTGTCCGATCCTGTCACTGTTTTCCAAGTGCTCTGCTATTACATCTTTTATAATGGACTCTAGCATTTTCCCCACTACCGATGTCAGGCTTACCGGTCTGTAATTCCCCATTTTCTCTCTACCACCTTTTTTAAATAGTGGGGTTACATTAGCTATCCTCCAATCCATGGGAACTGCTCCAGAGTCTATAGAATTTTGGAAGATGACCAGCAATGCATCTATTATTTCTAGGGCCACTTCCTTAAGTACCCTAGGATGTAGATTATCAGGCCCTGGGGATTTATCGGCCTTCAATCCCGTCAATTTCCCCAACACCATTTCCCTACAAATACTGATTTCATTCAGTTCTTCCCTCTCATTAGACCCTATGTTCCCCGACATCTCTGGGAGGTTATTTGTGTCCTCCTTTGTGAAGACAGAACCAAAGTATGTATTTAATTTGTCAGCCATTTCTTTGTTCCCTATTATAAATTCCCCTGATTCTGACTGCAAGGGACCCATGCTTGACTTCAATCTTTTTCTCTTCACATATCTATAGAAGCTTTTACAGTCAGTTTTTATGTTCCCTGCAAGCTTACTCTCATACTCTATTTTCCCCTCTTAATTAATCCTTTTGTCCTCCTTTGCTGACTCCTAAACTGCTCCCAATCCTCAGATTTGGTGCTTTTTCTGGCCAATTTATAAGTCCTCTCCTTGAATCTTATGCTAACCCTAATTTTCCTGGTTAGCCACAGTTGCGCCACCTTTTTTGTTTTATTTTTATGCCAGACAGGGATGAACAAATTCCGTAGTTCATCCATGCGATCTTTAAATGTTTGCCATTGCCTATCCACCGTCAACCCTTTAAGTAACGTTCCCCAATCCATCCTAGCCAACTCGCGCCTCATACCATCGTAGTTTCCTTTATTTAAATTCAGGACCCTAGTCTCTGAGTCAACTACTTCACTCTCCATCTTAATGAAGAATTCTATCATATTATGATCGTTCCTCCCCAAAGGGCCTCGCACAACAAGATTGCTAATTAATCCTTTCTCATTATATAATATCCAGTCCAAGATGGCCTGATGTCTAGTTGGTTCCTCGACATATTGGTCCAGGAAACCATCCCGTATACACTCTAGGAATTCCCATGATAACTGCTGTGCCCTTATTGTACGTGTCTTTTATTTCCTGTTTAATGCCATCCCCAACCTCAGCATTAATGTTCGGGGGTCTGTATACAACTCCCACTAATGTTTTCTGCCCCATGGTATTTCTCAGTTCTACCCATATAGATTCCACATCATCAAAACGAATATCCTTCCTTACTATTGTGTTAATCTCTTCAACCAGCAATGCTACCCCACCTCCTTTTTCTTTTTGCCTGTCCTTCCTGAATATTGAATACCCCTGGATGTTGAATTCCCAGCCTTGGTCACCCTGGAGTCATGTCTCCGTAATCCTAATTATATCATATAAAAAAGAAACACTCAAGGTGCAGCAACTGATTATTCAGATACCCTTTGCGTCATTTGATTATCTAGCCTCTATACTCCAAAAGCAACTTGAAGTGTAATAAAGGATCAATTACTCCACGAGTAGCTTGTAACATGAAGAAATTAGTCTTGAGGTTAACAGTGTGCTCACTTCTGCCTAGCCTAATTAAAGCAGTATCTTGTGGATCCTACAGCTTTAATTCTTCCCACTTGCCTCTACAGCCCAGTTTATTTGATGTCAGACATAACTCGTTACCTTTCTTTGTATTATATGTGTCAGAGTGGTAAAACATTTATCTGCCACCTGTCCTTGTGGTTTACAAGAAAGTGGGAAAATTATTTTCACATAAGTGACTAGGAAAGATTTTAGATGTGTAGCAAGCTTGTGAACTATTATACGACACCTCACGAATTAGAGCCAATGAAAATAATGTGTCTATTTCAATTTACAGGACCAAGTCACAAAGTTTGGAGGAAGGAGGGAAACAGAGTGCTGATGCAAGATATTCTTTCTTTCAAATAACCTAGCAATTTGTTGGGGACATCTAGCTTTCATTCTTTTCACAAAACTAAAAACATACCCATCATGCCTGCTTTTTTTAGCTGTCAGATCATCTGCTACTGTGGGTCTCCTCTTTTTCCTGGGTGGCATTCCCTTGTTACAGCAGTCGGAGGGGCAACTGCAAGATCGAAGATTTCCTGCATAATAAAATTAGAAATACAAATAACCGCCATACTCAGCTACATATACACATAGTACCAATGTACAATATACCAATACTTAAGGATTCGATATCCCCAACAGTAAGATTATACACAAAGAATAATCTACCCAAATGATTAATTTCAAAAAAGTGATTCTTTCAAATGTACACTGCACAATATTTCAGGGTAGAAGGAAGAAAATTCAAGTTGGAATGAAATTTCAGGCCTTTTCCTTTGAGATAATGGCATGTACTCAATAGTTAATTTCTTCTCCAGGTCATTAGCTTGATCGATCAGGCAGCTATAACGGCAGGGTACAATTAGAAAGAAAAAGGAAAGAACCTGCATTTATATAGTACCTTTCACAAACTCAGGACACCCCAAAGAGCTTTACAGCAATTAAGTACTTTGAATTGTAGTCACTGTTGTGATGTAGGGAATCACAGCAGCCAATTTGCACAGAGCAAGGTCACACAAGCAGCAATGAGATCATAGAATGATACAGAACAGGAGGCCATTTGGCCCATCGTGCCTGCGCTGGTGATACACGAACAGATAATGGGCCCGATATTCCGACCCCCATGGGCGAGTACGAGGGCACCTGTCGGAGCCTCGCAAGAGCCGGTTTCAGGCATGCAAAGTGCCTGCTTTTACCAACAGAAGAGAGTTTAAAAAAAAAAATTTCCACTGATTTATAATTTTAAAAATACTTTTAAAAAAGTTTATTTTTAGCCCCGTAAAAAACATTATTTTTCAAAAAATTAACTAATTTTAAATACGTGATTTTTTAATGTTTAACTTTTTTTTTTATATAAAGTGATCCCCATTCATACTTTTGACAGATCTATACATAGAGACCTGTCAAAAGTATGAAAGGGGATTCCCTTCTTCGATTGGTTCCCCATGGCTGCGCGCACAGACCAGGAGGCGCCCAGGATTAGAAGTCTCGGGACCTACAGAGCCAGCAGGTAGGTGCGTAGATTTTTCCAGATCGGAGACATCTGCATGCAGGAAGCCTCCGATCGGAAAATCTGTCCCAATCTGTTTAAGTGATGCTGGTCAAGGGATAAATATTGGCCCAGACACTCGGAAGTAGTCCTCTGCTTTTTTTGGACCTTTTACATCCACCAGAGGGGGCAGACAGTGGCTCGGCTTAACACCTCATCTAAAAGACACCACCACTGACAGCACAGCACTCCTGCAGTGCTGCATTGAGGTGTCAGCCTAGATTATGTGCTCAAATCTATGGATAAGGACTGAAGAATTAGGAGCAGGAGTAGGCCATACGGCCCCGCGAGCCTGCTCCGCCATTCAATAAGATCATGGCTGATCTTCAACCTCAACTCCACTTTACCACCTGATCCCATATCCCTCGATTCCCCTAGAGTCCAAAAATCTATCTATCTCAGCTTTGAATATATATAATGACTCAGCATCCACAGCCCTTTGGGGTAGAGAATTCCAAAGATTTACAACCCTCCGAGTGAAGAAATTCCTCCTCATCGCAGGCTTAAATTGCCGATCCCTTATCCGGAGACTATGCCCCCTAGTTCTAGACTCTCCAGCCAGGGGAAAACAACCTTTCAGCATCTACCCAGTCAAGCCCCCTCAGAATCTTATATGCTTCCATGAGATCACCTCTCATTCTTCTAAACTCGAGAGTATAGGCCCAATCTACTCAATCTCTCCTCATAGGACAACCCTCTCATCCCAGGGATCAATCTAGTGAACCTTTGTTGCACTGCCTCCAAGGCAAGTATATCCTTCCTCAGATAAGGAGACCAAAACTGTGCACAGTAGTCCAGGTGTGGTCTCACCAAAGGCCTGTACAATTGTAGTAAGACTTCCTTACTCTTGTATGCCAACCCCCTTGCAATAAAGGTCAACATGTCATTTGCCTTCCCAATTGCTTGCTGGACCTGCATGCTGACTTTGTGTTTCCTGTACGAGGACACCTAAATCTCTCTGAACACCAACATTTAATAGTTTCTCACCATTTAAAAAAAAATTATGTTTTCCTATTCTTCCTACCAAAGTGAATAAGCTCACATTTCCCCACATTATACTCCATCTGCCACCTTATTGCGCACTCATTTAACCTGTCTATATCCCTTTGCAGGCTCTTTGTGTCCTCCTCACAGCTTACTTTCTTCCTAGCTTTGTATCATCAGCAAACTTGGATACATTGCACGCTGTCCCTTCGTCTAAGTTATCAATATAGGCTGTAAATAGCTGAGGCCCAAGCACTGATCCTTGTGGCACCCCACTAGTTACAGCCTGCCAACAGGAAAATGACCCATTTATCCCTACTCTGTTTTCTGTCAGTTAACCAATCCTCTATCCATGCAAATATATTACCCTCAACCCTATGAGCCCTTATCTTGCGTAGCAACCTTTTATGTGATACCTTATCGAATGCCAATTGGACTTGAACCCACAACCTTCTGACTCAGAGGTGTGGATGTAAGGTCAATTGAAATGTTCAAGGATGTGATCAATATATTTTTATTAGGGGAGGGCATCAAAAAGTTGGGGGCAGAGAGGGGGGGGGGTGGGGGGGAGAAAGAGGTCAATGGAGTTGATGTACAGATCAGCCATGATCTAACTGAATGGCAAACAGGCTAGAGGGCCTACTCCTGGTCCTATGTAACTGTACAGAGCAATAAAATAATTTCCACAGCTATCAAACTTCTTTCACAAGCAGCTACAATTCCTCCACGCAATTGAGGCTGGACTTTCTGCTTCTGTGCTCACCAGCCCATGAATTTCTACCTATTCGCTTTAACAGGTGGAAAATTGTGGGCTGGTGAGCACAGAAGCAGACAACTCTAGCCCATAGCTTTATAAAAATTGTGAACAATTAAATATTTCCCACAAATGTCTCATAAGATGTACAAAGTAAACCAAACAGAGGCTCTCCCTGAAGAAGTTGCACATATTTGATCATGGAACTAAAAGTTAAGCTGAAAGCCATAAATTAGATCCCTTTCAGAGATTTTTTTGTTGTTGCAGAATCACCCCTTTCTCTGAACAACTCCAAAAAGTAAACTAAGCTACCTTCAGTTGCATATAGGTTGATAATGGCAATCAATGATTTGGAGGGAGTGGATTAGAAGTCACCACAATCCTCATTTTAACAAAAAAAGTTAAAGAATCCAAGTGAAAGCTAATTTCTGCATAAAGATCAGTGCCACAGGGAGTAGTTGAGGCTAACAGTATTGCTGCATTGAAGGGGAGGTTAGATAAGCATGAGGGAGAAGGGAATAGAGGGTTCTGTGGATAAATTAGATGAGGAAAGACGGGAGGAGGCTCGAGTGGAGCATAAATGCCAGGATAGACTGGTTGGGCCAAATGGCTGTTTCTGTGCTGTAAATCCTATGTAATCCTAATGGCCATAATTGGAACTTCTCCCAACTATATAAAGGAATTGATTAGCACCTGTAAATGTAGCCATTAACCCTGAATATTAAATTAATTAATAATTCTTTGAAAAGAGTTACCATTAGTGGCCCTCTTAAAAGTAAACTGTTACAAAGTGATGTACAAAGTAAACCAAACAAGTCATTTTTAGCAAGAAATATGAAAGGTGGCCAATAATGATTATCCTACATTTATCCGCATCCTCCAATGAGTATACTCACATTTTCTCTCGGGCAGCAGGTTTTGGAAACAGATGACAGCTGCACCAGAGCCACTGCAAATGGAGGTGGTGTGGTCTAGTGCTTGGGGTGGGTTTCCCCCATCAATACATAGCCAGCGGGGTAATCTGCATCCTCGGATCTACTTACCTTTCTTCCGTCACATTCCCAGGCCACAGGAATCTTCTCTTTGCCAGATTTTCCATGCTACCCTCCCCCCTCTGCTATTCTGCTGTAACCCTGTACATTTCATCTGGACCCATCTTTTGTTTCTATACTTTTCACTATCACCTTCACTTCCCTTGCATCAGCATCACTTTTTTCAGTTAACCACTCCTGCCCTGCAGCCCAGCACAGACCTCTTTTGTTTGTTTTTTTCCTGCCCTCTTTTCCCTGGCTCTGTACTTGCTTAAAAGCTATTCATCTTCAAATCTTCTGGTTCTGTCAAAAGGTCATCGACCTGAAACGTTAACTCTGTTACTCTCTCCACAGATGCTGCCTGGCCCAACACTCTTTCAGAACAGTAACCAGCATTTGGAACCTGATTGTCACACCATCTAGTTTTGAACCTTAGAATTTCTTGGAATGTGGGAAATGCTGGCAAGGCCACATTTATTGCCCATCTATACTTTCCCTGGTGGTGTGCCTTCTCCATGATGTGGTCCTTGTGGTAATGAAGTTCAGACAATGATGTTAGGTAGGGAATTCCAGGATTTTGAATCAACAAGTACTGTCCTTGTGACTGGAAGGAGAGCTTCGAAGTTATGGGGCTCCCATGATATTGCGGTTTGTCCTTCTCAGTGGTAGAAGTCGCAGGGCTCAGAGTTGCAGTCAAAGCAAACTTGGTAAATTGCAGTAGTGCTTCCTGTAAATAGTACATACTACAACCGGTGTGCCAGTGGTGCACAGGCTGGATAGATTCCACTGGTGGGAGCACCGATCAAGTGGACTCTTCTGTGTCCCGATGGTGCTGAGCTTCTTGCGTGCTGTTGCGACTGCACCTATCCAAAAGAATGAGGAGTATTCCATCACACTCCTGACTTCAGCCTCCTTGATAGTGGAAAGGTTTGAGGGGTCAGGAGGTGTGCCACTCATTGCAAAATACCCAGCCTTGGCCCTGTTCTTGCAGCCACGATGTTGACATGACTGGTCCAGTTAAGCTTCTGGTCAATGGAGACCCCCCAGGATGTTGATGGTAGTGCCTTTGGTGATGATATTAAAAGTCAGGGGGAGATGGTTGAGCCTCATCATATTCGAAATGGTCTTTGCCAGACATTTATGTGGCACAAATGTTGCCTGCCACTTGTCAGTCCAAGCATGGATGTTATTCAGGTGCTGCTGTAGATTGCCCCAGCCTGTTCAGCCTTTCTTGATAACTATATCCTCAGAGCTCTGGTATCATCCTTGTGAACCTTTTTTTTTTTTTTGCACCATCTCCAGTGCCTCGATATCCTTTTTATAATAATACGAAGACAAGAACTGTTCACATTACTCAAAGTGTGGTCTTACCAAGGTTTTATACAAGCTTAACATAACTTCTCTGCTTTTCAATTCTATCCCTCTAGACAATGAACACCAGTGCTTGGTTTGCTTTTTTTGTAATGGCCTTATTAACCTGCATCACTACTTTGTGATTTGTGTATCTTTACCCTTAGACCCCTTTGCTCCTCTATTCCATTTAGACTCTTATTATCCAAGCAGTATGTGGCCTCCTTATTCTTCCTACCAAAATGCACCACCCTCACACTTACCTATATTGAAATTAATTTGCCAATTACACACCCATTCTGCAAGTTTATTAATGTCATCTTGTATTTTGTTGCATTCTTCCTCAGTATTAATTTTACTCCCCAATTTGGTGTTGTCCACAAATTTTGAAATTGTACTTCTGATTCCCAAGTCCAAATCTTTAAGGTAAATTGTGAACAGTGGTTTCCACAGATTCCTGTGGAACACCACTTTCTACCTTTTGCCAGTCAGAGTAGCTACCTTTAACCCCCAACTCTTTTCTGTTTAGTAGCCCGCTTACTATTCATTCTGCTACTTGTCCCCTGACTCCACATGCTCAAGACAGCCAGTCTTCTTGCTGAATATTGATTAAATTTTGTGCCCTTGTTTTCCTTAGCACTTCCTCCAAGTGATGTTCAACATCAAGGAGTTCTGATTCATCAATTGAGGGGGGCAACAGCTGGTAATCAGCAGAAGGTCTCTAACTTGAAATAATGATACTTCATGGAGTCCTGTGTCAATGAGGACTCCCAAGGACATGCCTACCCTACTGAATACCTCTGTACCCATATTGCTCTCTGGTGGGTTTATCCCACCAGTGGGACAGGATGTCCCCTCCAACCTTCTTTTGAAAATTAAACATTGACAGAAGCTATAATCACATGCTTCCATTAGCCAAAGAACTGAGCCCAAGGCTATCACATATATGCACTAATTTTCCTTTATCTAGACTGGCAACAGGAAGTCAAAAAGGGCCTACATTAGACTGCTAGTTACTTTTCAGCATTCCAAGTCTAGGCATTAACCAAACCCATCAGTGAGCTACGTTTCATCAATCATGGCAAGATACACATTGTGCTAACTATACAAAAAAATAACTGCACATCTGTGCACAGCAATGAGCATACCACACATAAATTTTCAAAAGCAAAGTCATTGGAGTTGTCCCATTCAGAGCCAGCAACAAACAACTATTAATCCATCTATCCACGGAGTCTGGATGTCAGCAAAAACACTCACAGTAGCTATCCCATTGGCTTAGGGAAGGAAAGAAAATCACACACATACCTGATTGCTGGTCGTCTTGGCCAACGTCCTCTGTCAAGTTCTGCAATAAAAAGAAAAGAGAAGGAAAGTTGTGCAAGTCTTCACAGATTTACAGCAATGCATCTTGAAGTATGATCCACCATGCAACACTTGTTACAGTGCAATTAATTTTAACCTTAAAGCAAAGGTTCTCAATTTTTTTTAGCTGAGCCCCTCTCCCACCCACAAGAGATTCTTGTCCCATGCACTTTCTCTACCTGCCCACTCACCTACACCAGTAACTTGGAGGCGTGTCTCGGGGTGATGGGAACACTTAATTTGAAATGGCAGCTATAAATTCAGGCAAGGATCTATCTGGACTGGTAGCAAAGTCCAACATCTACTTCAACAAATTGACTGGGATTCAAAACATTGTGCGCTGAGATCGTCCTACAATGCACCTCCTATGCAAGATTGCAGAGATGGCACTTGTTACTCGTTAGTTTAGACCAGCCCATCCTGCTCGCCACCCCCCTCCCATTTGGGAACCTCAACATTAAGCAGCCAGGAACCAAACTGGTTATGATACAAGCTAGCTGTTCGTTAAATTTTAATTTATTATATTAATTATACAATTTATATAGTTTACCAAAGTTTAGCATTTTCTTTCCACAGCTTCGCTCTCAAAGTGTTTATTAAAAAAAGTTCCCTAAACAAATGGACAATACTTACACACCTTGCACTTAAACACTAATGCTTAAGGTTCCACACTGATCCATGAAGGTGTCCCCTTCCACATTTATAGTTAAAATGTATTAAATGCTGCAGTTGTCATTGTTAGATCTTTAAAAAAAGTGTGCTGATGGGGATACTCCAATGTTCAACTGAGCAGAGTGACTATGAAGCCTTTGCAAAATCATCATGTACTTGGTTAACAGATCTTCAATGGGCTAGAAATTGGTTTAGACCCATTTAGGGCCCAAAATAAATGACGCTCTCAAGAGTGCATGTCAGAAGCCAGAGGCCAGAGAATTGCAGGCGCCAACTGCACGTCTACAGGCGGTTTGTCGGTTGGCTCCCCACCAATTTGGGCCAACTGCAACAACGGTGGCAGAACAGGAGTGGAGCAAGAGCTTGCTGGCAATGTCCCTCAAGATTGCTATGGAGCCAGAAGGAGCAGGAGTGCTCCTTCAGCTCCACATAAAGCAAGTTAAAAGATAAGGTAAGTTAAAAGATTACCCTTTTGTTGGCGATCCCTTTAAGGACCGCTGATTAGGCTGCAGCAAGAATCTGAGTAAGGTCTGAGAGGGGTCCTTAAACGGATATTAGATCCCTTATTAGCACATGCATGGGGCCAAACACCTGTTTAAGGTGGCCACCAGAGACACTTGACTATTGCCCGAGCCAAAATGGCGCCAGACGTAATTTAGGCACTCTTGGGGCACAGGACATAGTTCCACGAAATTGGACGGTTTTAACCCTAGATTTGTGCCAAAAAAACAGGTGCAACGAGATCAGATTTCTACCCCAATTAGTCATAAGGAAAAGGCAAGAGTCCACATACAAGATATACTTTAAAATGTTTTCAAATTTTCAACTTTTATAAAGGGTCTCTGTAGGTTAAAGTTAAGGTATTCTCTGCTCCTTTTATGGAGCACAATTATTTTAGATCTCTGGACTCGAGACACTCACCAAGCAACTGTACACAGTCTGAGAGAAAGTGCAATGGATAGTGGTCCTGTCACAATTCAATAATCACAAGATTGTGGCCCAGAAATTCGGGTCTCCACGGGTGAGTACGCACGGGGTACTCACCCGTAGGCCCAATGGAAGTGCCGGTTTCCTGCATGCACTGTGCATGCGTGGGAAACCGGCACTTCCGTTCCCCTGAAAGGGGTTGAAAGGTCGAACGCGTGCACAGGAGAGGCTGCACGTGCGCAGCGAACTTTCGTTTCTTTTGCAGGTTTTCCCAGGAGGGCAAGTCTCCAGGAGTTACACATATAAAAAGCAGTCGCAAGGCCTGCTTTTTACAAGGTAAGTGGTGAATTAATTAAAATTAAAACAATTTTTCCACAGGTTTATTATTTTTAAATACTTTAAAGAAAGGCAAGTTTATTTTTAGCCCTGTTAGAAAATAAAAAAAATTTCAAAAATTTAAATGTTTAAAATAATTATTTCATGTAATTTATAGCTTATTTAAAAAATGTCATTAAAATTTTTTTTTTTTTTGGAAGATTTAGTGATGTTTTGGGGCTTATATAGTATTTATAAGTTTGACAGCCCTTCCTGTCAAACTTATGAATGAAGCATTCCCTGCTCCGATTGGCTCCCCATGACCCACGTGATCCCAGGGGACGCATCGAACTAACTGCGCCCCTGGGATACGCAAGCACTGTGCGCCGGCAGTTGGAGCAGGCCCAGGATTGGAATTCCACAGGGGCCCACAGCTCAATGGCCGGCGCGCAAGTTAAGTGCAGGTCGGGGGCTTACACCCGCGGGAAGCCCTCGACCCGAATTTCTGGGCCAATATATATATTAATAGCCAATGAATGACCAGTTAATCTGTTTGGTGGTGTTGGTTGAGGGATAATGTTGGCTAGACCACTGGAAAAGCACCCTGCTCTTTGAATAGAGCCATGGAATCTTCTACACATATCTGAACAAGCAGGCATTTAACATCTCATCCGAAAGATGGCATCTCTGACAATGCAGCACTCCCTCAGTAATGCATGGAAATATCAGTCTTGATCATGTGCTTAAGTCCTGGAATCGGGCGTGAACCCACAACCTTCTGACTCAGAGGTGAGAGTACCATCACCGAGACAAGCCGACACTTCAACAATAAGTTATGATTAGGCAAATTATCCAAGTACTTAATACCTTATGATCCATGAAAATCTTTCACTTAGAAAAACTAGCTTTAGGCAAGGTCTTAAGACGTAGTCCATTTGATATTTCACTAACCATATTTCCAGATACGACTTTCAGAGGAAGAGCTTGCTTTTATCCAACTGTTACTTTTCTTTTAAGATTGTACATCACTCATGTTTATGTGGCTACACAGCATGGAATTAGTTGGTATTTCAATCACTATGCAAATCAATAAACTATTAACCACATACACTTTTACAAATGTGTGGTTGTTAAAAATGTGTGGTTTTCTTAGCACAGTTTAAAATACAGTGTGACTGCTGTAATGAATTGCTAATGGCTGCAAGCATTAGATTGTTCCCAAACCCTTAACAAGTTAACAATTTGTTAATCTGGCAACATAAATCAAAAGTTTACCGACAAATTGCATTAGCTTCAGTAAAATACTGTGTTTAATTAAGTGTTGTCGGAAGTAATTGGCAGAATTCGTCAATCCAGAAACTTTATTATCCAATATGAAGCTAAGTTTGATCCAGCATGCAGATTACTGCAAGTAGGGTAATCGTAAATCCTCTGGAGCATGTAATTATGAAACAGCAACTTACTGAAAAAGTAGAGCTTCCATATCATAGGGGACAAAGTCCAGTTAGGGGAACTGTTGTCAAACAAACTAAGTTTTATAAAATATCCAAAATTGTGCTGTTTTATCCCTTTTTCAAAAAACTATGATAGAAGATAGGAGCAGGAGTAGGCCATTCGGCCCTTCGAGTCTGCTCCACCATTCAATGCGATCATGGCTGATCATCCAAATTCAGTACCCTGTCCCTGCTTTCTCCCCATACCCCTTGATCCCTTTAGCCTTAAGAAATATATCTAACTCCTTCTTGAATATATTTAATGAATTGGCCTCAACGGCCTTCTGTGGTAGAGAATTCCACAGGTTCACCACTCTCTGGGTGAAGAAATTCCTCCTCATTTCAGTCCTAAATGGCCTACCCCTTATCCTTAGACTGTGACCCCTGGTTCTGGACTCCCCCGACCATCGGGAACATCCTTCCTGCAGATTTACAGTCATCAGCAAAATATTTCATTCAACTGTTCCCGAGTACACTCTGGAGTTAAGAGAGCTGCAGTCAAATGACAACAACACCTTTAACAAAAAGGGACAACATTTTCAAAGAAAAATTAAGAAAAAAGGTGTGTGTGGGGGGGGGGGGGGGGGGGGAAGGAATTCAGTATGATTTTCAAACTCCTATTTATAAGCAAAGTTTTTGATTTACAAGCCAGAAATTGCCTTCCAAATACAAAATCAAACTGAGTGAATTCACAATGCAGGCACTGTGGAACCTAAGCTTTAGCCAGTAACTAGGTACAATACCACAGGGCTGGCAGTGCTAAAGAATTTTACTGCAACAC
The DNA here is from genome assembly GCF_052327205.1 of Somniosus microcephalus. Classification (NCBI taxonomy): domain Eukaryota; kingdom Metazoa; phylum Chordata; class Chondrichthyes; order Squaliformes; family Somniosidae; genus Somniosus; species Somniosus microcephalus. The sequence goes on from NC_140990.1 coordinate 48,884,856, forward strand.
GAGCCACTGCTTTTAGGAAAAAAATTCACACCCTAGAAAAAATTATTTTGCCATGGTTATTTTTCCACTTCCCCTATTCTCAAGGACATGATGCAAAGTGCAACTTTTAAGATTAAGATCTTACTGAGAAACCAGAGATGTCAGAGCATTTTTATCATTAATTGCTTAGCATTATATTAAATACAAGTGTCAGCCATGGCTCAGTGGAAGAACTCTCACCGGAGTCAGAAGGCTGCACTGTCAGAGGTGCTGTCTTTCAGATGAGACGTTAAACTGAGGCCCCACATACTCTCTCGGGGTTGTAAAAGATCCCATGACACTATTCGAAGAGGAGCAGGGGAGTTCTTCCCGGTGTCCTGGCCAATATTTATCCCTCAATTATTACAACAGATTATCTGGTCATTATTACATTGCTGTTAGTGGGACCTTGCTGCATGCAAATTGGCTGCCATATCTCCTTACACTGCAAAACTTAAAGTGACTAAACTTAAAAACTAAACTTCAGTGGCTGTAAAGTGCTTTGGGGTGCCCTCAGGCCATGAAAGGCGCTATATAAATGCAGTTCTTTGTTTCTTTCTTACTCAAAATAACTGCAAGAGAAAGGCAGATCGAGGTTCTGCATCAACAGCATATCTGGAAAACTACAAATTTTGTAGCTGCAATAAACTCAAACTTAAAGAACTGGCTGCTCCAAAAGGGAAACACTGCATTAGCTTCAGCACTAAGATGACCTTAATCAGCAACTATATACAAAGGTAAACTTTGTTGCTGCAGGCCCACTTTTACTCCAAGCTGCAAGCTCTTCAGCTACAAACATTCCACTCTGACGTTGTAGTCGCACACGATCAACACTATGGCAAACAAGTGGCAAAATATAACTAGAAAAGCTGGAATCCTTAAGAAAGTCTATTTGTCACCATCAGCAGCTGCACTACAAAGTTGAGCTATGGGCTAGTTTTGGCACACTGCAGAGATAATTCATTTGGAGTTGGTTAACACTGAGATTACGAAAGGAAAACAATTTCTGCAACTTCACTTCGCTATTCTACCTTAATACAGCCTGTATAGAATGCCAATGACAAAGCTTCCTGACACTCACCCAACTTGTGAAATTATTGCCCAAACATCATTTTCCACATTTTTGTTAGTGTAGAAGTTTTAATTTAATTTAAAATTTGAAAGTCAACTACCAACTTGCTGAATGAAGTTTAATAAAATGCACACTAGACAACTGTAAATATGCACCTTCCCTACTAGTACCCAATACAATTCCTGTAAGTCTTCTGTACTCTGCCAGGATCAAGTCACAAGACACTTTTTCTGGTTATTTTTCCTCCAGCTGCACTGTGTATGCCATTGCTCTACCCAAAATATATGTAAAAATTATTTCGTAAATATTTTTTCTAAGCCGATTAATTTTCCTACCTTTCACCCTCTTTTTTTTCCCCCTCCTCTTGACTCGCTACCTCCGCCGGGCGCCGCAACCTTGGAGGGTTACCCCACCTGCAGGCCTCGCCGCCTCGGCCTCTCCTCGCCAGCCACACCCGAGCTAGGCACCGCCCGTCCCGCCCTCGCCACCATCTTGGTAAAGGCTGGCGGCGCGGGACTGAGCCAAGCGTAGTCATCGCCACCATCTTAGTAAAGGCTGGCGGGGCGGGAGTCAGCCCGCGCGCGTCAACGTCGGCCCGGAGCGCGACCTGAGCTAAGCTGAGTCCGGCCGGGCCTCACACGCTAGCCCGCGCACCGGCCGGCTGAGGAAAGGCGGAGCAAGGGGGGGGGGGGGGGGGGCTGGGAGCGAGAGGGGGAGCGAGAGAGAGAGGGTGAGGGAGGGAAAGAGTGAGGTGGTGCGATAGGGAGGGAGAGCTTGCCTTCTTCCTTCCTTCCTTCGCAGGGGTCCTTCGGGCCAGCCCTCAGGCACTCCTTCCCCCATCCCTCTCTCCAGGCTAATCCCGAACTAAATCTAGCAGTCAATTCAATTCAATTCAATTCAAATGCTTTATTGGCATGAAAGTTTACAGAGAACCATATTGCCAAAGCTTACATAGCAAAAAGGTACAGTTTTCCAACATTCTGTAGGTGTCAATCGATTTGACATTTGTTGGTTACATACAATATTACTTTTAAACAATATTAATTTTAAACAGTCTTTGTACTTCATTTGGTACGTTCAATATTAATTTTAAACAGTCTTAATTTTAAACAGTCCTCAGGTTGTGACATGTTGTTACATATTTGGCCCCAAGGTATGGTCTGTCTCCTTCTCCTAGGACTAATCTCAATTTTGACAGGTCATCCAATTCCTTGAAATCTGGGGTTGTTTGGCTTAGCTTGTTGAATAATATGTTTCTTGATGTGTTGAATTTTTCGCATTTTAGGAGGAAATGCATCTCTGTTTCAACCTCGCCGGCCAGACATTGATCACATATTCTATTCTCTCTAGGCTGCCAGGATTTCTTGTATCTGCCTTTTTCAATTTCCAGTTGGTGGTCGCTTAGTCTGTACCTGGTGAGGGTCGGTCTCTGTTTTGTGTCTCTGATGGTCGTGAGGTAGTCTGCCAGTTTATATTCTCTTTTTAGGGCCCGGTAACATTCTAATCTGCTTTGGCTTTCAGTTATTTTGTTCCAATGTTCCAGGTAGGTTTCTTTGCATTTTTAATGATTTGGTTCACTCGGATTGGTGTTTGGACGGCTGTGTTGGTCTGGGGCTGGTCAGGGTCCGGCTGAGTACTTAGTTTCAGTAGCAGCTGACTCAGGGGACTCTTTTCTGGGTTTAGCTCTTGGGTCTGAAAGTCTCTCTCTCTCTCTCTCTCTCTCTCTCTCTCTCTCTCTCTCACGCCCCGTCTCTCTCTCTCTCACCCCCCGTCTCTCTCTCTCGCCCCCCCCGATCTCTCTCGCCCCCCCGATCTCTCTCGCTCTCTCTCCCCCGTCTCTCT